>NW_006399785.1:8103806-8109823 GCF_000299155.1 Elephantulus edwardii
AAAGAAAGAAAGAAAGAAAGAAAGGAAAAAAACCCACCAAAAACCACCAACCAGATGCAGATGTCTTGGAAAAGGTGCAACCAGACTGTTCCTTGGAGACAAGGTTGGGGAAGCTTCATCTCCACATACTTTGGGCATGTGCCTGGTAGAGGCTACTCCTTGGAAAAGAATGTCATGCTTTAAAAGGTGGAGGGGTCAGCAAAAGAGAAAAAGACCCTCAATGAGATGGATTGGCACAGTGATTGCAGCAATGGTCTTAACTGTGTTGGAGATGATAAGGATGGCATAAGATAGGACAAGGCAGAGATCTATTGTCCATAAGGTCCCTACAAGTCATACTCAACTCAATAGCACCAAACAACCAACTACCATCAGTGGTGATTATGAACCCAAATAAAATGAAATTATTGAATACTTCAATCATTTGCCTATCACAATGTTTCTTATTGATCCAGTGGTAAAGATTTTCATTTTCTTGATATTGAGATAGAACCATTTTGAAGGGTTTTTTATCTTCTTCAGTAAGAACGGCAAGTCTTTCTTATTTCAGCAATCAATGTTGTATCACCTGCATACTTTAGTTTATCCATGTGTTTTCCAACAATCCTGATTTTAGATTCTTCTTCATTTACTTCAGCTTCTTGAATGATTGGTTCAACATGTAGCTTGCATATGTATCAAGCTATTCCCTTAATCAATCACTTAGCTATTTGTTTGGTCACTACGGCAGATTAATAATCTCAGAAGAGAGAGAGTCCTGTGGGAGGAATACTTGGTATACTCATGAAAAGGGTTGAAGACTGACAACATATCCGACTGACTTAAACTTCCTAAGAATCAGTCTTAGACTAATCTCAACTCTCATTATCCCTTCTAAAGTGAGGCAGGTAACTGTTACTACTCTTGCTATCTTACAATAACCAAGGCACAAAAGAGCAATTTCAAGTCAAAGTGGCTAAAAGAAGTTAAGATTTAAAAACACAGAGGTAAAAAGAAGAAAAAATGATATATTTGAAAATTCACTATTTTAAGCACTATGGACTGAAACATTAGAATATCTGTTAGAATTGAGTCTATATATCTTTAATTCTCTTCTCTTTTATGAGATTTTTCTGCCAATGACTCTTTCAATATTTTCTGTATCAAAATTATCACTAGCCACTTTAGGCTTCTGTTCCACTATAGCCTGACTAGGTTAAATTGATTCTAGCGAACATGGAAAAAGTGGCTTTCCATCTAGTGCTAACCCATATTTTTCTCAGTCAATCCAGGTAGTCTAGAAGATAGCAATGCCAAAGAGTCCTGAGCTACAAGTTTTCCCCTAGAGCAGGAAGGGTCATCTTTCCCCCTTAATTGGCATGAATAGATAATGCAAAGTGATGGCTTCCCCTCCAAACCAAACAATATCAACATGCTCTTACCAGGCACAGGAGAAATGATAAACATTGTCGGTGCTCTCTACCAGTTGTCTTGCAGCTCATTCCATCTAATAGATACTTCATATGAGTCAAAATAGAATTGTAACCCGTAAGGGCTGATTTTTTTCAGAACAGAATATCAGGAATTTGTTTCAAGGCACCTCTGGATGGATTCAAACCTACAGCATTTTGGTTTGCAGCCCCACATGTTAACTTCCTGCACTACTCCTCAGGGTTCTTGATATTTGCTCCATACCCAAGTTCCAAGGGGGACTGGTGCATGTAGAAGGACATCCTGCTTGCATAGTGGACAATTAGTGAAAAAAGGGAAACCCTTCACCAAGACACAGTGACACAGTGGTTTCTCAGTGGCCTCAGACATACCTACTATTATAACGGTAGGGCAAAAAGAGGCAGTGTTTCATTTTCTTATACACAGGGTCACTATGAAGAAATATCACCTTGACAGCACCAAACACGTGCCTTAAAAAATTACAGTTAGAGACGAGGACCCACAATTCTGTAAGGATGGGAAGGAGAAGAAAGCTAATTCTATTTATTGGAGGGGAAGTTAGGCAAAGATCCTTATGCTTGAACTGAAAAGTAGTTAAGTGTTTGCTCCACAGGCAAAGAGAGAGGTGCTTTAGCGAGCAAAAGCATTGAGACATGAAATAGCCTGGACTGCCTGGGGGATGGAGGAAGCGTGGCATCAGCCTTCACTTCTTCCACCTCTGTGGTCCCTGGTTATTCAGGGGTGAATCCAGCTGATGGCCCTCCACCCTGAAGTCCGTACCTGTCCTAGTTGTGCTCAAGCCAGTTCTAACTCATGGCAACCCCATGTGCTGCTTAGTAGGCAGAGCTCACACCACAGGGCAGGTATGACTGAGCTTTCAGAAGAGCAGTGTGTCGTGAATCGTGACATCCTAGTTGAGATCAGAAGACAAGTAATACAATAAAAGACTGATCAATATTGGAATGTACAAAATGCAATCATTCTATTTCTGGCCTCATTTCTGTCATCAAATCCATACTTTCTGACTGCATTCCCTCTTCATTTTCTCCAAGTTTTGCATTCCAGTCACCAATTACCATTAGCACACCTTCACAACACTCTTGTTCCATGTCAGGGAGCAAAATTTGCTAAAAATCTTCCATTTCCTCCTCTTTGACTTTGGCTATTGGTGCATATATTTGAAGAATAGTCATACTAACAGGACTTTCTTGTATATGTATGGATAATATCATACCACTCACAACATTCAGAATAGAACATGAAATTGCCTTTGGCACTACAAATGCAGCACCATTCTTCTGGTTTTCATTCTTGTGTTGTGTACCATGTGATTGTCTGATTCAAAGTGGTCGAAGCCAGTCCATCTCATCTCATGAATGCCTAGAACGTCAATGTTTGTGTGTTCTGTTTCATTTTTCACAATGCCATTTTCCAACATTTATATTTCGTACATTCCAAGTTTCAATTATTAAACGATGTTTGGATGGGGGGGGGGAAGCGGAAAGGGATCCAAAGGGCTTTTTCTCAGTATGATGGCATAAAATAGATCCCCAGTGGGCCAATGGCTGAACCAGCCCTATATATAACAAGGTTTGTGAAGCATTCCTATATATTTGTTCTGTTCTCTTCCTGGGAAACGAAGTTAGTTAAAATTACTCTTCTTCTATTTGAAAATGGGGGGAAGTAGAAAAAAAATGAACCAAGTACACTAGTAATGAGGCTATTGTTTTTGTTGTTAGGTGTGGTCAAACCGAGTACAACTCATGTTGTTGTTGTTGTTGATTGCCTTCAAGTCAAGCATGACTCATTGCGACCCTAAGTACAAAAGGCCTGAAGCCCCTCTACAACAATTTTTTTACATTTATCATGTTGTTTAGGAAGTGGATGCCACTCCTGCTTCCAAACCTGTCAGATTTGGTATTGCCTACAATGCATAGTGACCCTATGTACAGCAGCTCTGAACTCTGCCCTGTCCTGAGCCAATCTCACTAATTCTGACACATCAACCCGCTTTGCCCCAGTTACTGTATCAATCCATCTCATCTGGGATCTCCCTCTCCTACACTGTCCATCTAATTTTCTTAGCATGATGTCCTTCTCCAAGGACCAATCTTTCCAGACCACATGCCCAAAGTAAGTGAGGTGGAGCTTCAAAATCCTAGCTTTCAAGAAGAGACTTGGTTTCACCCTTTCCAAGACAGACCTGTTTGTTTTCTTGGCAGTCCATGGTATTCAAGACTCTTCTCGAGCACCACAATTTGAAGGCATTGCTTCTTCTTCTGTCATCCTTAGTCACTATCTAACTCTTTGAAGCATAATAAGTAATTGGGCTGGATTAGGTGCACTTTTGTGTCTCGATTGACATCGTTGCTCTTCAGCATTCCTGAGAGGCCCATGACCACAGATTAGTGATCCTATGAACTACAGATCTGTACTCTGTCCTATCACATGCCATTCTTAATATTTCTGACGACATCGAGCTTATGGCATTAGTCACTGTTTCAACCCATCTGGTTGAGGGTCTTCCTCTCTTTAGCTGAACTTCCCCCCTTTCCAAGGATGTTCCTTTCTACAGAAAAGCCCCTCTGAACAAGATGACTAAAGTACATGAGATGAAGCATTGTCATCTTTGCCTCCAAGGAGCACTCTGGCTGCATTCTTCAAGCCAAATCTACTTCTTCTTTTGGACATCCATGGCATATTAGTGCTTGTCTCCCACACCACAGCTCAAAGGCATCAATTCTCCTTCTGTCATCCTTATTCACTGTCTAGCTCTCACATGCATAGTAAGTGACTGAAAAGGCTGTGCCCTGAACCAGGTGTGCCTTAGTATTCAAACTGACATCATTGCTCCTCAGTCATTTGTAGAGGTCCCTGAATATGAAATTCCCAGTGCAATAAGTCTCCTGATCTCCTGACTGCTGGTGCCAAGTGTGCTGATGATAGATCCAAGTAAGATGAAGTTGTTGCCAGTTTCCATGTTTTCTCCGTTTTAGGGCCATTTTCAGAAATAAAGATTGAAAAACCAAAGGCTAGTCAAGGAGTTCATTGTTTCATTACAAAATAATAATAATAATAATAATAATAATAATATGCTTTAAAAAACTCATATTTCCACAGATGACCCATCAGGGGAACTAGGTTAAGAAGAAAATTCTATAGTTACAAATGTTTGAGAAATCTGCCCTTAAAGTCTTCAGTGACTCTTTGAACATTAATGGCTATTAAAAGTCCTGCTTAGTAAGAAATTTATTTAGTAAGAAATCTATTTCACTGTGCTTAATGCATCATTGCCCAGATGTATTTAACTTCAGAACTCCTCTTTTAACAGCACTGAAGAGCCAATACTTCTTAGAACATGTCGGTTTACATTTTAGACAAGTACTATTTCTCTTCCCCACATAGTCATCCCTTACATAGAGTATGTGTGTGTGTGTGTGTGTGCATATATATACACACACATTATAAATAAACACACATTATATTATCTATATCTATATATAAAATATTTGAGTATATATGTTGTTGATGTTATGTGCCGTTGATCGCATGCGACTCACAGTGACCCTATGTACAACAGCCCTAAACCCTGCCCTGTCCTCTGCCAATCACACTATCTCCAACACACCCACCCCCCATTACCCCCATCACTGAATCAATCCACCTCATAGAGGGTCTTCCTCTCCTACGCTGTCCTTCCACCCTCCCAAGCATGATGTCCCTCTCCAAGGACCAGTCACTCCTTACAACATGTCCAAATTATGTCAGACAAAGCCTTAGAATCCTTGCCTCCAAGGAGCTGTCTGGTATAACCCTCTTCAGGATGAATTTCTTTGTTTTCCTAGCAGTCCATGGTACATTCAATACTCTTCTCCAGCGCCACAGCTCAAAGGCATCAATTCTCCTTCTATCCTCCCTAGCCATTGTCCAAATCTCTGATGCATAACAACTGATAGCAAAGACCATGGCCTATATCAGCTGCACCTTAGTCTCCAGAGTGAGACCATTACTCCTCAGTACTTTGGAGAGGTCCCTAACAATAGACTTTCCCATCACAATATATCTTTTCATTTCCTGGCTGTTGGTGCCAAGAGTGCTGACTGTGGAGCCAAGCAAATTAAAGCTGTGAACAATCTCAATCTCTTCACCATCCATCCTGATGCTGCCAATTAGTCCAGTGGTGAGAATCTTTGTCTTCTTGATATTGAGCCTCAATCCATATTGAAGGCTGCAGTCCTCGATCCTCTGCAGCAAGCGCTTCAGGTCCTCCTCAGTTTCAGCAAGCAGGGTTGTGTCATCGGCATAACGCAGGTTGTTAATGGATCTTCCACCAATCCTGACACCACACTTCTCCTATAGAGCCCAGCCTCCTGGATAACCTGCTCTGCATAAAGATTGAGAAAGTATGGAGCTAGGACACATCCCTGGCATATATCCTTCCCAATTTTGAACCATGCAGTGTTTCCTCGCTCTGTTCTGACGACTGCCTCTTGCCACAATTCTCCTCATAGAGCCCAGCCTCTCGGATAATCTGCTCTGCATACATGTTGAAAAGGTATGGAGACAGGATGCATCCCTGGCGTACA
>NW_006399785.1:8109923-8110509 GCF_000299155.1 Elephantulus edwardii
AGAACAGAGCAGGGCAACACTGCATGGTTCAAAATTGGGAAGGGTGTACGCCAGGGATGTGTCCTGTCTCCATACCTTTTCAATCTGTATGCAGAACAGATTATCCGAGAGGCAGGGCTCTTGTTGCGCGCCTTGCCTGTCCAGCAGGAATAAGGACACAACACCCCACGGTTCCTTCTCACAGCGGTTTACTCAGGAGTATGATTACAGAGGGTGGTGGAAGATGGAGTCTCTTTTCTTTGAAGATGTAGTCTCTCGTCCCTTCCCCGGGTGCGGCCTTTATCCCCTTCTTGGTACTCCGCCCATTACCTATGTGTCATGCCTCTATTGGATCCTAAACCCCACATGAGATCAAGCCATCAACTAATGAGAACACAGTGCCCAAATAAGGTTTTGTTTGTGTTTAAGGCAAACAAAGAGAAGCAGGAAATCAGTGCTATCTTGTAATGGAGGCTATGCGGGCCCGTTCATGGCTCTCCACAGGCTCTATCAGGAGAAGCGTGGCGTTAGGATTGGTGGATGATCTATCAACAATCTGCGTTATGCAGATGACACAACCCTGCTCGCTGAAACTGAGGAGGACCTC
>NW_006399785.1:8110786-8116302 GCF_000299155.1 Elephantulus edwardii
CATGTGAAATCAATGATATTGTTGTATAGTTTCCACACGTGTGTGTGTATACATATACTATATTTACTATACTATACTATATTATATATAATACATAAACTATATAATATATACTATAAATACTTACATATGTAGTATATATTCTAACCCTTGGTAATTAGCATCTTGCTCTGGCTCTTGCTCTCCCTTACACAGAGAGAGAGAGAGATAGAGAGAGAGAACAAACAGACAGAGGCAGGGAGAGGAAGGAAGAGAGAGACAGAGAAAGACTGAGTTGGCTACGAACTTGCTTTGTTCAACAGGACAAGCGTAGTTCAAGCAGAGCTTTGAAATGTTTCTGCCTTGAGACTTAGCCTCTCTTGATGCTCTTGGGTTCTTGTTACTACTACTTGGAAAAGCTCACGCTGGATTGAACCCCAGAAGTTGTGAGTCTACATGAAGTAGAGACAGTGATCACCTCTGAGGCCTCTCTTAGATTAACACCCAGCCGACTTGCAGCTGACCAAAAAAATATGCGAACTTCACTTAAAACAAGCAGAATGATCATTCGGCTAAATCCTGACAATTACCAGCGTAGAGTATGTTAAAGAACTACCGTTCTAAAGCATAAAATGATAATTTTCTTTTTAAAATATGTTTATGCCATCATTTTCTTTTATCTGCAGAGAGTCAAGAACTGTAGCCTTTAATAGGAACTAAAGCTCCACATCAAGAAAACAAAGATTTTCACCACTGGGCCAATTGGCAGCATCATGATAGACAGCAGAGAGATTGAGATTGTTAACAGCTTCAGTTTGTTTGGCTTCACAACACTCTTGGTACCAGCCTCCAGGAAATCAAAAGATGAAATGAATTGGGAAAGTCTGCTGTCAGAGACCTCTCCAGAATACTGAATAGCCACAGTTTTAGTCCAGAAAGAAGGTGCACTGATTCATGCCGTGGTCTTCCCAACTACTTGCTATGTATCAGAGAGCTGGAAAATAACTAAGGATGACAGAAGAGAAATCAATGCCTTTGTGCTGTGGTGCTTGAGAAGAGTATTGATTATACAATGGACTGCCAAGAGAGAACAGGTCCATCCTTAAGAGGGTGAAACTAGTCTGCTCCTTGATGACAAAGATTTTGAAGCTTTGTTTGACATACTTTGAGTATGTTAGCAGGAGGGACCAGTCCTTGACAAGTGACATTATACTTGGGAGGTTGGAAGGTCAACACAAGAGAGGTAGACCCTCAATGAGATAGATTGGCTCAAAGCCTGGAGTAATGGGGATAGAAGTGTCAGAGACAGTGATCTGGATCAAGATAGAGCAAGGTTGAGAGCTGTTGTACATAGGGTAGCTATGAGTCGCAGGTGACTCGATGGCGCATAACAACACAATAATAATTTTAGAGAAAGTTTATAGAAAGGACAAGTTGCCATTCATTCATCATACCATGACTCACAGTTTGCACAATTCCTCATATATATTGTTTCATTTATGTTGTTGTTGTTGTCGTTGTTGTGAACCAGTCTCCTGTGACTTGGAGCAACTGTAGCTCTGCACCCTGCCTTGTCCTAAGCCAGTTTCACTGACCCCGACACACCTCTCATTACCCCAGTTGCTGTGTCATTCCATCTCACCTAGAATTTTTGTCAACTGTCCCTCCACCCTTCCAAGCATGATGTTCTTCTGCAAGCCACACATTCAAAGTATGGGAGATGGAACTTTAAAGTCTTTGCCTCCAAGGAGAAATTCTCCAAGACTAACCTATTTGTTCTCATGGCATTCCATGGTATGTTCAATACCCCTCTTCAGCACCCCATCTTAAAGGCATTGATTTTTCCTCTGTCATCCTTAATTATTGTCCAGCTGTCCGATGCATAACAAGTATTGTGAACACCATGGCCTGGATCAGGCACACCTTAGTCTCTAGAATGACATCATTACTCTTTAGCACTTTGGAGAGGTCCCTGATAGCAGACTTCCCTGAAGCAATTCATATTTTGATTTCCTGATTGCTGGTTCCAAGATTGTTGCCTGTGGAGCCAAGCAAGATAAAATTGTTAACAACCTCAATCTCTCCTCCAACTACTGTGATGCTTCCATTTGGCCTAGTAGTGAAAATCTTTGTCTTCTTGATACTATATTAGCTTTAATTAATATTAAAGACTACAATCCTTGACCATGTACCGCAAATGCTGCAAGTCCTCTTCAGTTTCAACAAGCAAGGTTGTGTCATCTGCTTGTACATTTTATTTCATACAATCATTTCTGTATCTTGTTTTATATAATCAATTACTATGTATCCGTTTTGTATAAGTATGAGCAAGTGTTCTGGAATTACCATTTTCCTCAAGGTCAGCCACAATTTATTGTGATCCACAATCAAATGCCTTTGCATAGTCAATGAAGCACAGATAGACATTCTTCTGGTATTCTCTGCTTTCAGCCAAGATCCATCTGACATAGGCAATAATGTTCCTTGTGCCACCACCTCTTCTAAACACAGCGTGCATTTCTGGTAGTTTTCTGTCAATGTACTGTTCAAGTCTTTTCTGGATAATCAGTAAGATTTTTCTAGTGTGTGATATTAGTGATCCTGTTCGGTCATTTCCACATCCTGTTGGGTCACCTTTTTATGGAATGGGAATAAATGTGGATCCCTTCCAGTCAGTTGAACAAGTAGTTGTCCTCCAGATTTCTTGGCACAATTTGGTGAGCACATGAAGGCAGCATTTATTTGTGGAAATATGTAAATTGGCATTCCATCAATTTCTGGGGTTTTATTTTTTGCCAAGTCTTTCAGAGCAGGTTGTACTTCCTCCTTCATCTTCTTCATTCTTCTGTATCAGCCACTTCTTTTTGGTACAATGACTCTGTATCTATTACTTTTCTCTCCCTGTCTTCTCAAGTCCCTAATGCATCTGACATTTTCCTTGATCCATTGCCATTCCTTCATGAATCTCTGTAGTTTTAGGGTTTCCTCTTTCTTCTACTTCTTGTCTCTCCTTTCCCTTATAAACAGTGATATTATATACATGTCAGTATAGATACAAAGGTGTGCCTAATCCAGGCCAGGGGTTTCTCAATTACTTTATGCTTCAGAGAGTTGGACAATGATGAAGGATGACAGAAAAATAATAGATGCCTTTGAGTTGTGGTGCTGGAGAACAGTCTTGAACATACCATGGACTGCCAAGAAAACAAATATGTCTGTCTTGGAGCGGGTGAAACCAAGTGCCTCCTTGGAGGGTAGGATTTTGAAGCTCCATCTCACATACTTTGTACACATGTCCAGAAAGGACCTGTCTTTGGAGAAGGACATCATGCTCAGAGAGGTGGATGGACAGCACAAGAGAGGAAGATCCCAGATGAGATGGATTGATATAGTGACTGGGGCAATGGGGGTTGGTGTGTTGGAATTAGTGAGACTGACTCAGGACAGGGAAGGGTTCAGAAATGCTGTACATAGGGTCGCTATACATCACAGGTGACTCAATGACACATAACAACAATAATATACTATGATAGGTTTGGAAGCAGAAATGGTGTCCACTTCCTAAAAACATGCCTCCGGAACCTCTATGAACTTTGATAAATGCCAATAGTTGTGGAGGGGCTTCAGGCCTTTGTCCATAGAGTTGCTATGAGTCGCCATGCTTGACTTGAAGGCAAACAACAACCAGAAGTGTGTGTGTGTCTATGTGCCTGTGTAATTGTATTTGTATTTATATTTATATTTTCACTTGTTGTTGTGTACCATATAGTCAGAAATTACCCATAGCTGACCCTCGTTTGCTCATCCTTCCCTTGCCCAGTGGCTAGTGGATTCAAATTACTTGTCTTCTGGATTGAAGCACAGCTTTTTGCAATGAGGCCACCAGTGAGACAGATGATAGATTAGATAGAGATACAGATATGGATAATAAAGAGATACAGATATTGATATAGATACAGACATATATAATAAAAATTTTATATAATGGAAAATGATCTTGGCTGAAAACAGGGAGTACCAGAGGAATGTCTATCTGTGTTTCATTGACTGTGCATAGGTGTTTGACTGTGGCAAACTCTGAGCAGAATGGGAATCCAAGAATGCTTGACCATGCTTGTGCAAAATCAATACGTGGACCAGGAGGCAGTCCTCAGAATAGAGCAAGGGAACACAGCATGGTTCAAAATTGGGAAGGGTGTATGTCAGGGATGTGGCCTATCTCCATACCTTTTCAATTTATATATACAGAACAGAAAGAAATATCATGCTTGGGAGGATGAAGGGACAGCACATGAGAAGAAGAACCTCAATGAATTAATTCAGTGACTGGGGTAATAGGAGTATGTGTGTTAGAGACAATAAGATTGACACAGGATAGAGCAGGGTTTAAGGCTGTTGTATATAGGGTCACTATGAGTCACAAGCAACACGATAGCATATAACCACCACCACAACAAAATACATATAAATAGAAAAAGTAATATAAATATTTAGATATATATAAATAGAAACTATATAAACAGTATATATATAAACAGATAGAAACTATATGTATATAAATAGAATTGACATATTTCAACAAACAGACACTGGCCTGGATGTGCTAAGTTGTGCCAAGAAATCTAGAGATCAGCCAGCTGGCCCGCTGACTGGAAAAGATCGATATTTGTTCCCATCCCAAAGAAAGGTGACCCAACAGAGTGTGGAAATTATCGAACAATATCATTGATATCACATACATGCAAGATTCTGCTCAAAATTATCCAAAACCGTTTGGAACAATACGTCAACAGAGAACTGCCAGATGTGCAGGCTGGATTTAGAAGAGGTCGTAGTACTAGGGATATTATAGCTAATGTAAGATGGATCTTAGCAGAAAGCAAAGAATACCAGAAGAATGTCTATCTGTGCTTCAATGACTATACAAAGGCTTTTGACTGTGTGTATCACAATAAGCTGTGGCTGAGTCTGAGAAGAATGGGAATCCCAGAACATTTGATTGTGCTAATGCGAAACTTATACTTGGACCAAGAGGCAGTTGTCAGAACAGAGCAAGGAGACACTACATGGTGTCTCAAAATCAAGAAGGGGGTTCATCAGGGATGTATTCTGTGTCCATACCTTTTCAATCTGTATGCAGAACAGATTATCCAAGACACTGGGGTATATGAAGAGGAATGTGGCATCAGAATTGGTGGAAGAATCATCAACAACCTGCATTATGCAGATGACACAACCCTGCTTGCTGAAACTGAGGAGGACCTGAATCGCTTTCTGCAGAAGATCAAGGACTACAGCCTCCTATATGGATGGAAGCTCAACATCACGAAAACAAATATTCTGACCACTGGGCCATCTGGCAGCATCAGTATGGATGGTGAGGAGATTGATAAAGTTAACAGTTTTAATTTACTTGGCTCCACAGTCAACACTCTTGGTAACAGCAGCCAGGAAATCAAGAGACGAATTGCATTGGGAAAGTCGGCTGTGAGGGAACCTCTCAAGAGTACTGAAGAGCAACGATGTCAGGCTGGAGA
>NW_006399785.1:8120140-8126697 GCF_000299155.1 Elephantulus edwardii
TAATCGGGATGGATGTGTCAGAGGCAGTGAGATTGGCACAGGATAGAGCAGGGTTTAGGGCTGTTGTACATAGGGTCGCTATGAGTCGCAAGTGACTTGACGGCACATAACAACAACAACAACAACATGATCATTAGTGTGTAACTCTCCATTCCTGTCTTAGTTCCAGTTTCCTTGGAGTATATTCCTAGCAGCTGTATGTCTGAGTCATATGGGATTTCTATGTTTGGATTTCTGAGGAAATGCCAAAATGCCTTCCAGAATGGTTGTACCATTTTACAATCTCACCAGCAGGACATGAGGGTTCCAGCCTCTCTGCAGTCTGTCCAAAACGCATTGCTTGATGTCCTGTTAAACTCTGCTTCTGGGGTGTGATGGTATCTCACTGTTGTTTTAATTTGCATCTCTCTTACTGCTAGTGCTTTTGAACATTTCTTCTTATTAAACCACAAATTCTGAAGTGGCCTGTCCTTTGGTTTCTATTCCCTGGGCAGTGCAAATGGTGAGATGTTCATCTGTGAACTAAATGTTTGGAAGTTTGAGTCGACCCAGAGGCTCTTAGGAAGAAAGGCTTAGGGGTCTATTTGTAGAGGACAAAGGAGTCACTGAAAACCTACAGGGCACAAATCCACTCTAACAGGTCACCGTGAGCCCTCGCATATCACCATGAACTGGCACTGGTCCTCCAGCATCTGGTGCTTGGAAACAAAATTGATCTGTAATGTTCACTACTGACAAATTTACACCAGTTCTTTGAATACAGCTCTTGATAAAAGTCTTAAAAAATGAGCAGCAAACATCACCTCAGTACAGAAGCAGTTAAATAAACTCTGGAAATTGTTCAAAATCAGTACTAGCTAGTTATATTAAAGTGAAAAAACAAGGTGTTTAAAGGAAATTGGAAAAGTCCAGTGTGAAAAAATAATGTATACAAACTCTATAAGTAAACCAGTATGAAATAAAAATGTTATTTGAAAGAAAAAATAAATTAAGACCATGTTTTTATTGTGATTTTTACAAAAGTTTACAGAAAAGTTGGATTTCTATTCATTCATTGTTGCACATTTTCCTCCCTACCACTCCCCAGTTCACATTTCTCTTTAAAAAATTCTTGATTGTTGTTCAATTTCCTCACCCCATGCCAGGTCACTTTGTTATGCAGCTCTTATTCTAGACTGTTGACATGTAAATAATGACTAAACGTATGTTCTCTTTAAACAATTATTTCCCTCATCTATTCCAATGCAGTGTTCATTATTAATCCCCTTTTCTTAGTTTTCTCCCAACCCTCATTTTAGTACTTTTTAAAAACAGTAGCATTATGCAGTATTTTTCCTTTTGGGACTGAGATATTTCACTCAGCATAATGTCCTCTAAAGTCACCCATTTTGCATAATATTTTTATAGTTTCTTCTTTTTCAGTGCTGTATAGTATTCCATTGTGTGAATATACACAGCTTCTCTATGCATTCATATGTTGATGGGCTCATGAATTGCTTCCATCTCTTTGTCATTGTGAATAATGCAACAATAAAAATGGGTATGCATATATCTGTTTGAATCACAATTCTGGTTTCTTTATGGTATATTCTCAGTAGTGGAATTGCTGGGCCAGATGGTATTTCTATTTCCAACTATTTGAGAAAGTGCCATACTGCCTTCCAGAGTGGTTGCACCATTTTACACTCTCTCCAACAGTGAATAAGGGTTCCACAACCTCACCAGGTTGTTTGCTGCTCTGTTGAACTTTGCTGTTGTTATTGGGTTGAGATGATATCTCTAGTTGTTTTGATTTGCATCTGTCTTAGAGCTAGGGAGTTTGAGCATTTCTTCATATATTTGTTGCCATCTGAATGCTTTCTTTGGTGAAGTGTCTGTTTATATCTTGTGCTCATTTTTCAATTGTGTTGTTTACCTTCATCTTGTTAAGGTGCTGCATTATTCTAGAAATTCTAGATATAAGTCCCTTATTGACATGTCATTGTTGTTGCTGTTGTTAGGTGCCATGGAATTGAGTATGACTCATAATGACCCTATGAACAAAAGATCTGAACCTAGTCCTGTCCTCTGACATCCTCATACTTTCTGACATACAAGAGCCTATTGCAGCAGTCACCGTGGCAATCCACCTGGTTGAGGGTCTTCCTCTCCTCGCCAACCCTCCATCCTTCCCACATCATTTCCCTCTCCAAGGAGTAGCACGTCTTAGCAATATTATCCAATGTAAGTAAGGCAAAGCCTCATCATTCTTGGTTCCAAAGAGCGTTCTGGCTGCACCCTCTCCACAACATATCTTTTTGTTCTCTTGGCTCTTCTCCAGTAACACAGATCAAAGGCATCAATTCCTTTTCTGCCATCCCATTTATTGTCCAGCTCTCATATACATAGCTAGTAGTTGGAAAGACTATGGCCTGAATTAGACACATCTTAGTCCTCAAACTGACATAATTACTCCTCGATAATTTGGAAAGATCCGTAACTGCAGATTTTCCCAGTGCAATTTGTCTCCTTATTTCCTGACTGCTCCTATCAAGGTTGTTAATCATGAATCCAAGTAAAATGAAGCTGTTGACAGGTTCACTCTCCTCTCCATCCATCATGATACTGCCTATTGGTCCAGTGGTAAGAATCTTTGTTTTCTTGATATTGAGATGCACTCCATATGGAAGGCTGTATTCCTTGATCTTCTGCAAAAATCGCTTCCAGTCCTCCTCACTTTCAGTATGTAATGTTGTGTCATTACCAAATATTTTCCCCCAAATGTGGTTTTCCTTTTTACCCAATTGGAGAAGTTTTTTGGGTGTGCATAGGGATTTGATTCTTAGACAGTCCCATTCATCTATTTATTCTCTCCTGGTTTTAAATTTTTCAGGATGCTTGGAAGACTGTTCATGTTGTGGATTAGGCTTCTAGAGTTCTTCCCAGCTTTTCTCTGATAAAGTTTATAGCCCTTGGTTTTATTCCTAGGTGATCATTTAATAGTAATTTTTAATGCTATTTGGGGCTAGAATATTATCTCCTATCATGTGTAAAAACCGAAACTCAATGGCTTTCATTGCATATTTATTTTCTAATACAGTTAAGTGAACTTGAATCTTGGATTTCTTTTTTAAACTGGATTAAAGCTTCTAGAATAAGCTTGGAAATTCACAAAGGTATTTAAAACACATGATCATCCCTTCATGGACTAAAATATCTCCCTTTGTCGAAACAAATATGAACTACAATGATTATGAACCAACAAGCTCATTATACATTTTAAGAGGCTTCTAAATCTCACAGACTATTTTGATCCAGGGAACCTTAAAATTAATAAACTGTGAAAGGTGTATCTTCAGTCCTTGTTGGATGAAAACAAGCATTAATATCCTGCTGATGAATCATTAACACATCACAATAGTAAGAAATAAAACAGCACTGCTGCTTTCAATAGGAGAGGTTCAGTTAATTAAATTGATAGGCAAAACTGGAATACTGCAACTGGCATTTATGAGGGACCACAAATCAGATGAGTTTATTAAATTATAATAGTATTTACCTGTGTTATAGGAAAAGGAAAAATAATAATAGCCAAAATAGAACAATGGGAGATTAGCTAGCAGAGAAAAGTAACAGTTCAGAAAGTCATCGCAAACAAACACGTCTCCCTTCCTCACATACACTGTGAAAACGTAATTCCCAACTCGTTAGGAAAGCAAAGGTATCAGTGGAAACAAATGCCAATTGTGCATTAACTGAGTCAGTTAGATTCAGATGGGACAATAATATACAGGCTGATGAAATAAGCCAACAACGTTTTACATTCCAGACAGATGTTAAAAATGGCTTTGAAATGAGCAAGCCAGGTCCCATTCTTCAAAGATTCTAGGAGATGGAAAACCATGAACTGGAAAGAAAACAAAAGAATAAACAACAACAAAAACCCTATGTATCCAAATAGAATGAGAGAAGTCTCTCTGGAGAGGCAGGCACTATAGAAATATCTGCTCTAAAGACAAGGCCTAAGAAAGTACAACAAGAAAAAGGAAAACAACTCAATTGAAAAATGGGTATAGGATATGAATAGAAACTTCACCAAAGAAGACATTCAGGTGGTGAACATACATACGAAGAAATGTTCAAAATCCCCAACTCTATGACAGATGCAAATCAAAACAACTATGAGATGAGACATCATTTCACTCCAGTAAGAATAGCAAAGCTTATCAGAACAGCAAACAACAAATGCTGGCGAGGTTGTGGAGAAACTGGAACCCCTATTCACAGTTGGTGGCAGTGTAAAATGGTGCAACCACTGTGGAAGGCAGTATGGCGCTTTCTTTAAAAGTTGGAAATAGAAATATCATTTGACCCAACAATACCACTATTGGGAATATATCCTAAAGAAACCATAACTGCCACCCAAGCAGATATATGCACACCCATGTTTATTGCAGCTTTGTTCACAAAAGCAAAGAGTTGAAAACAACCCAAGTGCCCATCAACAAACAAATGGATACAGAAGTTCTGGTATATTCACACAATGGAATACTATGCTGCACTGAAAAACAAGGAACTCATGAAATATTACACACAATGAGTGACTCCGGAGGACATTATGCTGAGTGAAATATCTCAGTCACAAAAGGACAAATACTGCATGGTGCCACTGTTGTAAAATGGGACTGACATTAGAGTTGGGGAGAAACTAAGTGGGGATAAATAATGTATACTGCATTGAAACACGTGAGGGAGAGTATTGTTTAGGATGAATGTATGATTAGGTTTATTGTCATGACAAGAGACCAAAGTGAAAGCTGCATAGCGGAGTGGACAGGGAGGGTGGTGGGGATGGTAAAACAATGAAAGAATTTTTTTTTTATTCTTTTCAAAGAGAAAAGCAAACTGAGGGGAGGGGTGGACAGGGAGGAAAGTGTGCAACAATGAAGGAATGGAAATCCAAAGTCTCTGTAAATTTTCTTTATAATATTTTTTTAAAGAAAGTCCTTCTAATATATTATGAGTGTTCTTATATTAGGAATTCTGGAATAGTAGATTTTTTTTAAATATGGAAATTCATGCTGAGAAGATCAAAAGTTAACTGTCAGGTATTCATAGGTGTTAAGCTATCATTTCCCCTGTAACACTTCACAACTTGGCGCTTCTTCTGCTGATGGACTATAAGTAGATGGTTGCCATTTGTGGTATTTCAAGCAGTCCTGGGATAAACCAGTTTTCGTTTGTCTCCTCTTGCACGGATGCAAGAGTTATATTAGGGACGTGGTTCTCACCAGAATCACCTGTGTGATTTTTCACAGCTATTCTTTGATACCTTGCACCCATCACAGATCAACTGAGTGACTCATTTAAAATGTCAAAGGTAGTCAGCATAACTTTCTTTTTATCATTTCTCCCCAACATTTAGCATTCAGATGACACCCACTGTGCAATAAAATAAAAAACTATGTTTTAAAACTTTTCTTTTCCAACTGGAGATTCCGTTAAGGTTCAGTATGCCTTTGAATCACCCTTATTCTGGAGCAACCTAGCCACTATTTTTCATAGCAGTGAGTTGTTTCGAAAAATCCCTACCAGACACCTCTTGTGTTTATGAGAAACCTATACTTCCACAACAGTTAAAAACAACAACCTGACACCTCAATCTCTGGTGGCATTGTGGAGGGAAAGTCACTCTACTGACAGAAGCAGCTTGAATCCTTCAGGTGCTCCAAGGGAAAGCTTGGGCAATTTCCTCTCTTGCAATTTATAGCCTCCAAAACCCTGCTGGAGGATCAACTATGAGTCACTTCTTACCCAACAGCAAAGAGTTGTGTACCTTTGACCAGGAATGGCTTTTAAAATCTCTGCAACTTTTCTCAAAACAAGTCAATTAACTACGCTATCAGGAGTCATAGAGAAAAAGAAGGCCCATCTGAAAGACCCCAGATACTCCACTTCCACTTTCCTACAGAAATCAGTTCTAGAAATTGAACCATATGCTAGAAAACTACTTGTCAGAGGCTTTGCCCTTTATCTCATTTGATCCTCACAAGCTAGCTATACGAAGAAATCACTGCCCTCACAATTATAATACAGCAAACTGAGGTTCAGAACTCTCAAAGATGCTCTCTCAGGTTTACAAGATCCCAATGCCTCACTCTACAACCCAGAGCCTCTCCCCTCATAACCAGTACCTTTGTTTCTGTAGGCCTCAAGTCATTAAACAGAGGAATCAAACCATCTGTTGGTTTGCTCACACAATTCATATGTATTGTGTTTCACACTATTCTTCATTTATGTGGCACTTCATACAATCAGTCCTATGCATTATGTTAAGATATAATTTCCTACCGTTTTCATAAGCCTTCTCAAATTGATTTTACCAAAGAATAAGTCAACTTCACTCAATTTCCAATGAGAAGAAGTAAGAAAACCTACAAAGGTTAAGTTCATTGCTGGAAGTTATGTAAGAAACTAAAACCAACAGAGCTTCAAAGGGAGCTTGGATTGTACTATTCTACAATTCGGGTGTTTCCTCAAAAAGGTGAATATAGAAATCCCATTTGCTCCAGCTATTC
>NW_006399785.1:8127318-8143942 GCF_000299155.1 Elephantulus edwardii
GGCTTTGACAAGCACTGTGGCAATTGGACAATTAAAACAGACTTTCAAGGGGTGGAAAAAAAAGAAGAACGAACTGGGGAGGAGAGTAGAGAAAATAGTGCAACAATGAATGAATGAAAACCCAAAATCTCTGTAAATGTTCATTAAAATTAATAAAATTTCATAATTAAAAAAGTGATGATTCATAAAATAGCACAACATAGGCAAGTCTAAAGGACGTTATTCTGAGTAAAGTGAAATAGCTCAATACAAAAAGGACAAATACTGTTTAAAACTACTACTGTCAAAATAGGAAGGTGACTGGAGGTGGGGTGTAGAACAGGGAGAGCAGAAAAAGAATATACAATGATCAGAAGGGAGCATCAGTCAGCCTGGGAAGAACAGACGAAAAAAACAATATGGGTACTGCCGTTAGCAATTTGGAACAGAATATCACTGTTCATATTGGGGGGCGGGGGGAAGGGAAGGAGAGAGATGAAGGAAATAGAGTAGGGCAACAGAGTTCGGTGGACAAAGGGGTTAGGGTTAAGGAACAAAGTTCAGTGAGCTTTTGAGGAAATGTGCTGATAAAAGGCATTGATGAATTGTAATTCATATTCTAAAAGGTGATGCATATGAACAATTGTATGGAAACCAATTTTTAAGAAGACAGCATGGGACTTGTATTGAACAATGCCGCTCTCAATGAAACCCAGGGCTCAGAACACTGTGTAATTGCAAACACAAAAGAACAACGAGAAAGGTATCATCTTAAAATAAGTGATGGGTTCAAAATACAAGCACGATGTAGAAAAATACAAACCTCTAGGCCAGGGAATTGTTGATTTTCCTAGTCCCTCTCTTCCAGCCTCAGTTCAGTGGTTGGGATGGTCCGTGGAAGTCAGAGAGAACTTGCCCGCCAGGAAAACATGAAGAAAACCAAGGAGATTAGCAAGGGAAAAAGAAAAGAGGACAGTTTGACTGCCTCTCAGAGAAAGCAGAGGGATTTCGAGATCATGCAACAAAAGCAGAAGGTAGCTAAGAGAAGAAGTCTTTGCAGACCAGAGAAAAATGAAGACTAGCTAATTTGGAAAACTTGGTTGCTATTGGCAACTGGGTGTATAGTACACCGTAAGATCAAGATTTTGCAGAGTGAACAGTCATTACATATGTTATCATTTATCCTTATAAAACAGTCTATTTTAAACTTTACCTTTTGATCTGATTTAGTGTGATGTTTTAGAACTCCTCTTTGAAAAATAAAACACCAACCGTGCATGGAACATAAAAAAAAAAAAAAAAATACAAACCTCTCGGTCAGTGTTAGATCAAGTGCTTCATCAGATTGTCTATAACCATCTTCCCAACAACCCTAGGAATGAGAACTAAATTAACACCTCTCTACAATTTGGGGGGGGGTCGGGAACCAAGGATGTGGCGTAGCAGGCACCAAATAATAAAAACCTATTGATTCTAGATCCACAACCTTAATTGTTTGTGATGGCTCGTTTTATGTTAACTCAGTTAAGTTGTAGTGCCCAGTTGTTTGATCAAACATTTGCCTAGATGTTGCTGTAAAGTATTTAAATGGGATTAGTGTTTGTAACGTTTGGCTTCATATAAAGTTGATAGATCACCCTCCATGATATGGATTGTATCCAGTCAGTGAAGGTCATTAGGAGCAAAACTCGATGTTTCTTAAGGGAGAAGTATCCAGCCTCGAGAACATAAATAGACATCCTGACAAAATTCCCAGCCTGCTGCCTGGCTTACTGATTCTAGACACAAGAACTGCCAAGCTTTCCAATCTGTTGCTTGACCTACGAATTTTGGACTTGCCAGTCACCACAGTTATATGAGTCAGATCTTTAAAATATATCTATCTATACGTCTCTAAGCAAAACTGAAGACAAAATTCTCCACTAATGGAACTTTCCTCTACACCACTGACAATCAGTTACAAAGGAGTGAAAACGGACACTCTGGAGACAATCTTCCCAAGTTAAAATACCAGCCTGCCCAATGGAATGAGCTTGGGAAAAATTATTAACCTTTCTCTAACACAAGCAAGTTAGTATCTACCTCATAGAGCTACCCCATAGTGACCCTATGCACAGCAGCTCTGAAGCCTGCCCTGTCCTGAGCCAGTCTCACTGATTCCATTACACCTACCCCTATTGCCCCAGTCACTGTATCAATCCATCTCATCCGGGGTATTCCTCTCCTGTGCTGTCCCTCTGCGCTTCTGAGCATGATGTGCTTCTCCAAGAACCAGTCTCTCCTGACCATGTGTCCAAAGTATGTGACACTGAGCTTCAAAATCCTGTCCTCCAAGGAGAAACTAGGTTTCACTCTCTCCAAGACAGACCTATTTGTTTTCTTGTCGGTCCACAGTATGTTCAAGACTCTTGCCCAGCAGATAGAGTTACTATCTATAAATTGCTTAAAAGGATACGTACTACTAAGCACTCTAAAAATCTTGTTGTTGTTGCTGTAGTTAGACGTTATTGAGTCAACTGCAGCTCACACTCACCCTGTGTACAAAATATGGAAACCTTACCACAGGCTGTGTCATCGTCCCAATCTCTGTTGCTCTCTGGCCCATTGTTGTCATCACTGTATCCGTCCATCTAGTCAAGGACTTTCCTTTATTGACCCTCCACTTTTCAAAGCATGATGTCCTTTAACTAAGGACTGGTCCTCCTGATAACCTATGTTAGTGTGTGAGATAAGCCTAAAGTGTGTAAAATAACATGCCACCATCCATGCCTGTAAAAGGGCACATTTCTTTCAAGATAGATTTATTTGTTCTTTTAGCAGTCAAAGGTATGTCTAATAATCTTTCAGTCACCAAATATTAATAATGCATCTTGATTATATGTTTGATCCACTTTGCACTGTAAGATTTGGTAAAACTCTTCCATTTTCTCCTCTTTGGCTTTAGCTGTGTGAAAATACATTCTTTGAATGCATTTGGATAATACCCTATCACTCATAACTTTGTAATTCAGGACAGAACTTAAAATTGTGTTTTTAACTATAGAAGAAGCAGCGTTCTTCTGTTTTTCATTCCCAATATGGTATATCATGTGATGGCCTAATTCAAAGTGTCTAAAGCCTTCAATATGGATTTTATCTCAACAAAAACAAAAATTCTCATTACTGGATCAATAGGCAACACCATGATAGGTGGAAAAGAGATTGAAACTGTCAACAACTTCATCTTACTTGACTCCACAATCAACATACTTGGTACCAGCAATCAGATCATGAGACATAATACATTGGGGAAAGTCTGCGGAAAAGGACCTCTTCAGATTACTGAGAGGCAATGATATCAGTTTGATATCAAAGTGCACCTGATTCAGGCGATATTTCCAGTCACTTGGTATGCATCTGAGAGCTGGACAGTGGATAAGGGTGACAGAAGAAACGATACCTTTGAGTTGTGGTGTTGGAGAAGAATGAATATCCCATGGACTACTAGAAGAAACAAACAAACCTGTCCTGCGTAAAGTGCAGACAGAGTGCTCCCTGGAGGCAAAGATGATAGTTTTGTCTAGCCTATTTGGGGCATGTTGCTAGAAGAAGCTGTTCCTTGGAGATAGACATCATGCTTGGGAAGGTGGAGGGTTAGTGAAAGAGAGGAAGACCCTCAACCAGATGGGATTGAAACAGTGACTAAAGTTATGAGCTTGAATGTGTCCGAGATTGTGAGGATGGTGCAGGATAAGACAAGGTTCAGATCTGCTGTTAATAAAATCGCTATGGGTCGTACTTGACTCAACAGTAACTAACACCCACCACCTCATAGTCTCATTCACGTTCCCACCATGCTCTCCCTGACAGCAGCCACATTCTCACATTTCCTTTGTCTTTCTCCATTCTCTCTCCTCACTCACATCTCTACTTCCCAAGTCTGTCAGATTAATCTTTCAAGCGCATGATTCCAATCATTCAAGCAGAAATTATTTCATTAGCATCTGGAAAGATGAGTTAAAATTTCCTCCAGTCAGGAGCTCTGGTGGCTTTGTTGTTTTTTATGTGCCATTGAGTCTTCTGTGACCCATAGTGACCCGATGTACAGCAGCTCCGCAGCCTGCCCTGTCCTGAGCCAGTCTCATTGGTTCCATTACACCTACCCCTATTGCCCCAGTCACTGAATCAATCCATCTCATCCGGGGTATTCCTCTCCTGCGCTGTCCCTCTGCCCTTCTGAGCATGATGTGCTTCTCCAAGAACCAGTCTCTCCTGACCATGTGTCCAAAGTATGTTGCACTGAGCTTCAAAATCCTGTCCTCCAAGGAGAAACTAGGTTTCACTCTCTCCAAGACAGACCTATTTGTTTTCTTGTCAGTCCATCGTATGTTCAAGACTCTTCCCCAGCATCACAAACTCAGTGGTAAAAAATTGCACTGCCAATCCAAAGGACCTCAGTTTTGAGGGATTTTTATTGCTGCTGTTATTGTTGTTGCTTTATGTATATCTATGTAAATTATCTCTAGAAATCATAATGCTTAGAGTATGACTGAACAGTCTTTTTTAAAAAATTAAAATAAAGTTTACATTTTGTACTGGTTTACTTACAAAGGTCATATACTTTTTTTTTTCACACAAGGTGTTTCCCATTTCCTTTACTCATCTATCCCTCCACCTATCAAATTTTATGACCCTCTGATTAACCACCCCCTTGTCCATCTTCATCCTCTGCTCCTCCCCTCCCCACCTTGAATCTTCATACACATTCTACAATAATGGTCTTATACATAGTATTTGTCCTTATGGGACTGAGTCCATTCACTTAGCATAATGCTCTCCAGTTACTCCCGAGATAGATAGTAATATATAAAATCATCACTGCTGTGTGCTGCACAGTATTCCATCATGGAATGTACCATAATTTTTCAATCCATCCCATTATGATTGGGCATCTGGGCTTTTTCCATGTTCCTGCTATGATAAATAATGCAGCTTTGAACATTGGTATACAAAATCTCTGTCCCTCAGTTCTCATTTTCTTGGGTTATATTCCAAGCAGTAGAATAGCTGGGGTATATGAAATTTCTATGATCAGCTTTTTGATGACAATTCAAACTGCCTTCCAGAGTGGTTGTACCATTATATAACCTCACCGACAACGTATTAGAGAGGTCCTCAGTTGTAACTCATCAGATGCCCCACAGGAGAAAAATGAGCACTGTCCTGTGCTATTTACTCTGAAAACCTGCTGGAGGGTCAACTCTGGATTGGTCCCCTGCTCAATGGTACGTTACAGCCAGTTCAGTCTACACATCTGCAGCACTGATATGTGAGAAGGGCTGATAGTTTGATCTGAGCAGGCAGGAGTTTGTGTTACACTGTCACTGTGACATGGCTAGGACCAGTGGAGTGGAAAGTGATAGAAAACCAGAAGGCAGACATCTAGAGGGAGGAATCTGAAGACTGACTGAAGTAGCACCTTCAATAGTCAGGTTTGTCCTGCTATTTTATAAAGAAATAAATGATGTTGTTGTTGTTGTTGTTGTTATATGCTGTCGAGTTGTTTGTGACTCATAGCGACCCTATGTACAACAGCCCTAAACTCTGCTCTGTTCTGTGCCAATCACACTGTCTCCAACACACCCATCCCGATTACCCCAGTCACTGAATCAATCCACCTCCTAAAGGGTCTTCCCCTCCTATGATGTCCCTCCACCCTCCCAAGCATGATGTCCCTCTCCAAGGACCAGTCCCTCCTTGCAACATGTCCAAAGTATGTAAGATGATGCCTCCAGATCCTTGCCTCTGAGGAGCAGCCCATTTCAACCCTCTCCAAGATGAATCTGTTTGTTTTCTTAGCAGTCCATGGTACCCTCAATACTCTTCTCCGGCACCACAGTTCAAAGGCATCAATTCTCCTTCTATGTTCCCTAGTCATTGTCTAACTCTCTGACACATAAAAAGTGATTGCAATGACCATGGCCTGTATTAGACGTACCTTAGTCCTCTACTATCCCAAGAGGAAGATAACATCTTTTATTCAGAGAACAACATAATTTATTCTATGTGGTCACAGATACACGGGCAGACACAGGCATCAGGAACTACTGTGCTCCATGGTAGCCGGCTCCTGTGATATCATAATTGACCTTTTTTTCCAACCTATTCTCCAAGGAGAATATTCTCCTCTAGGTCATATAGCCCTGGTGTACAAGTTGCCGTATCAAGGTCACCTGTGGTTGCTGTGAGGCTGAACACTGTGACACAGATGTGTCAAATGCATTAATGATTGTCTACCCAATGCAGACAAAGAGTGGGGTGGAGCTCCCCAATTAAAACAAGCTTGGAAGGAGGAGTGGCATCCACTTCCATAATAGCTTGCCTCTGGAATCCTATGAACCTGGAGAGAGATGAAAGGCACCCAAGCATTGAGGACTCTCCTTTGTAGGGTTGCTGTGAGTTGCCTGCAACTCAATGGCACTTAACAACATTCTCCAAAGGGAGTCAAGTCATTGCGTTCCAGCTGCAGAGCTCAGATGAGTGGAAAATAGTGTGATGCGGTGGACAGAGCCTGAGTTATATAGTCACAGAGACCATGGTTAGATGACTTCTTCTACCACTCTGTAGCTAGAAACCCATGGTCAAGTTAGTTGTTGTTATGTGCCATCGAGTTGCCTGCAACTCACAGTGACCCTATGTACAATAGCCCTAAACCCTGCTCTGTGCTTTGCGAATGTCACTGTCTCCGACACACCTACCCTCATTACCCCTTTATCAATTACACTGAATTGATCCACCTCATAGAGGGTCTTCCTCTCCTGCACTGTCCCTCCACCCTCCCAAGCATGACGTCCCCTCCTTGCAACATGCCCAAAGTATGTCAGATGGAGTCTCAGAATCCTTGCCTCCAAGGAGCAGCCCAGCTTCACCCTCTCCAAGACAAACCTTTTCATTTTCTTAGCAGTCCATGATATATTCAATACTCTTCTCCAACACCATAGTTCAAAGGTGTCAATTAGGGCATCCTTAAAATGCAGATACTAATATCTTCATATCAAGTGGCTTAGTGGTAAATAATTGTGTTACCAAACCAAAGGCACATTCCATGGGAGAAAAATGGGCAATCTCCTTCTGTGCAACTTACTGCCTCTGAAAACCTTCTGGAAGGTTTTTAGAATAACAGCTGACTCAATAGTTCCTAAGAACAACAACGTCATAGTTGGGTTGTTTACAGATTATATGAAATAACACATATACAAACCATTGTAATTTATCTATTACATCAAGACAACTGAATGAAAGGGATAAAAAGAAGATAAGATTTCTTACTCAGGTTAGCAGTAAATCTGGACAATCCTGAATATTGACGGAAGAAGCCCTAGTGGCACAGTTGTTAAGTACTTGGTTGCTATCCGAAAGGTTGATGAGGTAAGCCTACCAGTAGCTCCACAGGAGAAACTCATGGTGGTCTGTTCCTGATATCTGTTCTGATATCCTAGGCTATCTGTGGAGCAGCTCTAATCTGTCCTGGAAGGCCACTATGAGCGTGAATAGATTTAACAGCAATGGAATTTCAGGTTTTATTTCTAGATTTGAAAAAAGAAATCAGAGAATAAATGGTCCTCTATTTGCTTTGAGATACACCATTGACATGAAGTGATTGATTCACTCATTCAAGAATTATCTATTGACAACCCACCTTTGACTAGACTTAGTCCCTGCCTGGAGGTGATCACAAACAGGGGAGAGAGAAATGAAGATATATTGTTTCACTGTAATAAAGGCTTCAAGCTGTGGATACAACGGAAGTAACTATAAAGTGTCAGGAAAGATAAGCGATGTGTTACCTGAGGAAATGACATATGAGCTTAATCTTGACAAGTGAAAGGCTATATATCAGGTTTCTTATAGGGAGAAAAATGATCTTCTGTTACAAAACTGTCCTGATATTGCTTGATTTCAGGAAGGAGATAGAGAAGATGGGTTGTAAGATATTAAAAGAATGTTAATCTTCATTACTTCAATTTCAGGAATTGTTGCTCTTAGGTGCCATCAAGTACAATTGTGCCATCTAGTACAATTTACAGCAACCCTAGGAACAACAGATCTGAACCCGATCCATCATACACATCATATTTGACATATGTGGACCCATTGTGGCAGTTATCATGTCAATCTATCTCGTTGAAGGTCTTTCTTTCTCTCACTGACCCTTTACCTTTATAAGCATGATGCCCCTCTCCAAGGAACAGCTCACCCTTGCCACATGCCAAAGTATGTGAAATGAAGCTTTATCATCTTTGCCTCCAAGGAACACTCTAGCTGCTTTGTCCAAGACATAGCATTTTGTTGTTTTGGAAGTCCATGAGATATTCAGTACTTTTCTCCAACACAACACCTCAGAGACATCAATTCTTCTCCTGTCATCTTTATTTATGTACAGCTCTCAGAAGCATAGCAAGTGATTGAAAAGACCCCGGCCTTAGTCTCTTTAGTCTTCGAACTGATATCATTGCTACTCAATAATTTGCAGCAGCCCCTGACTGCAGACTTACCCAACGCAATGTGTGTCCTTATCTCTGGTATCAAGAGTACCAGAGCTCTTTGGACCCAAGTAAGATGAAGTTGTCGACATCAATCTTTCCCCTGTCTATCACAATGCTGCCTATTAGTCCAGTAGTGAGAAATTTTTTGCCTCTTAATGTTGACGTGCAGTCCATATTGAAAGTTGTAGTCTTTAATCTTCTTCAGCAAAAGTTTCAAGTCCTCCTTATTTTCAGCAAGCAAGATTGTGTCAACTGCATAATGTTGGTGAGTCTTCACAGGAAGCAGAGAACAAAGAAGAGAGAGCAGAGCAACGCTAACGACTGTGGAGATGGTGCAGGAAGTTACTGAGGAATCGAAGATATGGTCGAATAACATTCAATTTTGAAAGTCTATAGGGTCGCTATGAGTCGCAGGTGACTCGACGGCACATAACAACAACAACAACATAACACTGCAGACTAAAAAGTCTCTACTTCCCCAAATTGTCCCGTGTTAATTTTTTTTTTGTCTTTTTAAAAATTTTTTCAATGATTTTTTTATTGTTCTACTAGTTTATTTACACAATTCAAATGCAAATTTGAAAAAATTATTTCCATTTGCCTCACCCCCCTCCACCCATCAAATTGTACAACCCAGTGATTAATCCCCTCTTCCCCCCTGTATATCCATATCCCTCTGCTTCGAGCCTCTCCCACCTTCCTGGATCCTTATATAACTCATTCTACAATAACAGCTTTATACAATATTTATCCTTATAGGACCGAGTTAGTTCACTCAGCACAATGCTCTCCAATCCCTCCCAAGTTATGTAATAATTTACAAAGTTATTGTTCCTGCGTGCTGCATAGTATTTTATTGTGTGAATGTACCATAATTTCTCAATCCATTCTCTTGTGGTTGGACATGTGGGCTGTTTCCATGTGCTTGTGATGGTAAATAATGCTGCTATGAACACTGGTGTACAAATCTCAGTTTGTGCTTCAGTTCTCATATTCTCAGAGTATATTCCAAGTAGTGGAATAGCTGGGTCTTAGTCACCTGTTTTTTTTTTTAAAAAAAAAAGAAAAGGCTTAGAGTCCAGGCAAAGTTCAGGGAGCCAATCAATTAAGCAAATTCAAACACTGCTGGTCATAGAAGAAAGGAGAGAGATCCCCATAGTTCGTGAAACACAAGCAAATGGAGATCAATCAAAGCAGGAATTCAGGTTCACAAGGACCTATGGAGGAAGCACCCTGTGGTGGTGGGAGATGTGGGTTTACCAGTGAATGTAAGGTTCCAACTTTCATCAATTTATATAAATCTCAAAGAGCAGAGTGGTCTCCCTAGACGTTCAGCTTTTCGTCAGGGGACTAACACATGCAAAGTAGAAAACGGTGTAATTCAAGACTGGACTATAGTGATAATGGGGAAAACAAAGAAACAGAGCTTGGAAGTAGTGACAACACAGAAGTGAGGAAGTGTGGAGCACTTGATTTGATTAATTTTTTCTAGAACTGGCATTCATTTTTTTTAAAAAAAACCCTGTTTATTTAAAAAGTTCTTATACATTGTTTAGGGACAAGAATTTTCTTCCTTGATCATAGATTCAGTTAGCCAAGTTCTACTTTGATGGTTCTAAAGCACTCCTATAGGTTCTTTTTCTACTTGATTCACAAGAATTATTTAAAAAGGGAGCTCTGAAAGCTACAACCAGGAGAAGATAACATAGATGAATGGGACCTTCTAAGACTCAAATCCCTATGCACATCCAAAAACTTCTCCAGTAGGGTAAAAAGGGAAAAAAGTATTCGGTAATAACATATCAGATAAGGGACTTATATCCAGAATTTATGAAATACTTGAGCACCACAACAAGATAAAGGTAAATAATCCAATAGAAAAATGGGCACAGGATATGAACAGGCACTTCACCGAAGACGACATTCAGATGGCTAACAAACACATGAAGAAATGCTCAAAATCCCTAGCCCTAAGAGAGATGCAAATCAAAACAACTATGAGATATCATTTCACCCCAGTCAAAATAGCAAAATTTAACAGAACAGCAAGCAGCAAATGCTGGCGAGGTTGTGGAGAAACTGGAACCCTGATTCACTGTTGGTGGGAGTGTAAAATGGTGCAACCCCTGTGGAAAGCAGTATGGCGCTTTCTCAAAAAGTTGCAAATAGAGATACCATTTGACCCAGCAATTCCACTACTGGGAATATACCCTGAAGAGACCATAGCTGACATCCAAGCAGATATATGTACACCCATGTTTATTGCAGCTTTGTTCACAATAGCAAGGAGTTGGAAACAACCTAAGTGCCCATCAACAAACGAATGGCTAGAGAAGCTGTGGTATATTCGCACAATGGAATACTATGCTGCATTAAAAAACAAGGAACTCATGCAATATTATTCAAAATGGTTGACTCTGGAGAACATTATGCTGAGTGAAATATCCCAGTCACAAAAGGACAAATATTAGATGATGCCACTGTTGTAGAATGGGACTGTCCTTGGGGTTGGGGAGAGACTGAGTAAGATGGGTTCAATAATGTATACTGCACTGAAACAGAGGAGGGAGAAAACTGTTTAAAAGAGATATATAACTAGGTATTTCTGTCATCACAGGAGACTTAGAGCAAGGGCTACATGGTGGAGGGGACCTGGGGGAGGGTTTGTAAAACAATGAAAGAATCTTTTCTTTTACTTTTCCATAATTTTTGGACTCATGTACTTATAACTTGTTAGTCAAGTTTGTGTCTTCTAGGTTGCAACACCCCCATGATACATCTTCAATGATATGAACATGTACGGCCAAGCACAATCAATAAGAGTGCATCTAAATTCCAAAATCAATCTCCATAATAGTCTATGTGTTTCCTACTGCCAAAGGGGCCCTTTAGAGTAGTGAGAGAAGATCTTCACCCTGAAACCCACAGCGTCCCTTTTCAGCAGGAAGTAGCTAAGAGAATACGCCATCCCCTTTTCCTTATGACTCAGGGTGAAGTCTCTCTCAGGGAGGAGTGATAGGGAATGGCAAAGGACACACTGACAAAGAAGATTAATCAGAACTGGCTTTGACAAGCACTGTGGCATTTGGATAAGAACAAACTGGGAGGAGGGTAGAGAGAATAGTGCAACAATGAATGAATGGAAACCCAAAATCTCTGTAAATGTTTATGAAAATTAATAAAATATAATTATAGGGGGAAAAAAAAGGAGCTCTGGTGGCCTAGTGGCAAGAAGTTGTATTGCAATTCCAGAGGTATGCAGTTCAAATCCACCAGATGCTCTGCTGGAAAAGGAGGGGCAATCTCCTCCTGTACCAGTCAGATCTGATTTGATGGTACAAACACACAAAAAAATAATAAATAAAATTTTAAAAAAAGAATTATTAAAGACAATTTGACATTTTTGAGTTATCTGTGTTATTACGTCTTCAAGAGCAGGGGCCAAGGCTTATTTGACATTGGACTTCGCGTAATGCATAGAGTAAGTACTACACAGAGTTCGTGGATGGCATAAATGGTTAAAGTTCTAGACTGTTAACTGAAAAGCTGGGAGTTCAATTTCACCCAGAGGCCCCTCACAAGAAAGGCTTGGTAATCTCCTTTCCAAAAATCATGGACTGTTTCTCTGTGACATAGTTCTACTTTGACACACATGCCAACGTATGTGAGATGAAGGTGGCCATGGTTGGAATTGACTCAGTGGCAACCAGGTCATTGCTTGAGGCATCAGGTACACATGAGGGAAAGTTTGCCCTCTGAGGTTCGACTTCTAAATGCCCAGTGTTCTTACTGTTGTTGCTGGGTTCCATTAAATTAACTCTAACTCATCGATGCCCTGTGTACAACAGAACAAAACCCTGCCCAATTCAGTAGCATCTGTGTAGAAGGTTTCAAAGGATAGCTTGAGGAGACAAAGCAAACATAATGATACAGGCAAAGACTTCGAGTTAGAAAATCAAAAGAGAAGAATACCCTCAGCACTGCTCCAGCTGAAAGAACTGAAGATTCAAATTTCCATGTTGAAAGAGTCTGGGATCAAAATATTGAATGAGTCAGGACCTGGGGGCTAAAGTAATGATAGACATGGTCCAATGGTAATTAGTTTTATAAAATATAATGAGTAGTAATGATCATATGAAACACAAAGTGAATGAAGGGTAGAGTGAAAGCAAACCAAGATAAAATTTTTAAAAAGAAGACTTTGAGGGAACACACAGAGTTAGTGTATTAAAAAGAATTGATCGATGCTCAATCATTTCAGGAGGCGGTTTCTGGTGAAGAACAATGAGACTGAAAGAAAGCACAGTAGCAATTTAAGTATCTCAGTACTCTATTTCTAACTTGAATGTTCTTGATAATAATCCTTTTTATTTACTAACTGTCAAGTAGTCTGCTAGGTCTTTTAGACATATTGTTCATTAAGCTTTTAGGATTAAGAAAAAATGCTAATTTTAACGAACATGCAACAGTAGCTTATACAACGTCAATACTCAAGAATTACTTCTTGAATTAACAAAAGAAAGACAAGAGAAATGAAGGGACTTGTCCAAGGTCATTGACGTTATTAATTATAATGCACTTCTTGATTCTCTCACTCATTGACATGGAGGTGGAACACACTAGTATCTCACGTGCCAGCAGGGTTTTGAGGCTGTGAATCAATAGGAACGACACTGCTCATCTTTCTGCTGAGGAGATATTGATGGGTTTGAATTGCCAGAGAGGCTGGGCATTTGGACTAACAGCATGACGCCCTACTAACTATGCCATCAAAACTCCTGCCTTGATTCTTTACCATCAAGAATTCCTCACGTTACATCATAATACTGCGATGTTGTACTGGACTCTATCGTTGTTATTATATGCTATTGAGTTGGAACTTACTCAGAACCAACCCCCCAGTGGGACTTCAGAGGTCATTAATTTATGGGAGGAGATTGCCCATCCTTCTTCCACAGAGCAGCTGGTGGATTTGAACCATGGTCTTTGGGATTGCAATACAACTTCTTACCACTAGACTACTAATCATAAGAAATTCTTCCTTCATTGGATTATAAACCAATGAAGGAATTTTTCCTTTCCTTTTCAAAGATAAGAGCGAACTGGGGGTTGGAGGGGTGGGTGGGGAGAAAAGTGCAACAATGAATGAATGGAAATCCAAAATCTCTGTAAACATTCATTAAAATTAATTTTTTTTAAATCTTTAAAAAATAATTTCTTCCTGGTTAGAGTAGGCTGAATAATACCAGAAAGATGTTTACCTGTATTTTATTATTTATACACATGCATTTCACTGTGAGGATCATAATAAATTATGGAGAAGAGTAGGAAATCCAGAACATTTAGTTGCGCTCCTATACATAGACCAATAAGCATCTGTTCAAATAAAACAAATGGATACTGCACAGTTTAAAATCAGGGAAGCATGTATCAGGGTTGTTTCCTTTTTCCAGATGTATTCAGTCCATACACTGTGCCAGTCTTTGGAGAAGCTGGGCAATATGGTGAAGAATATGGTATCAAGGCTGGAGGAAGGCTCATTAACAACCTGTGTTATGTTGGTGTCACAACTTTAATTACAGAGCATAAAGAGGATTTGCAGCACTTACTGAAGATCAATCTTCGATATAGGTTACATCTCAACATTGAGGAAACATCAGTCTTCACTAAGCAACCAACAGATAACATCACTATGTGTGGAGAAAAGATTGACGTTACTAACAATTTCATTTTACTTTTCACAATCAACATCCATGTTGTTATTACTGTTGTAGTTGTTGTGTGCCATTGAGTCGTCTGAGACTCATAGTGACCCATTGTACAACAGCTCTGAACCCTGCTCTATTCTGAGCCAACCATATCGTCTCTGACACACCAACCCCCGTTACTTCAGTCACTGAGCCAATCCATCTCATCCAGGGTCTTCCTCTCTTACACTATCTCTCCACACTTCTGAGCATGATGGCCCTCTCCAAGGTATGGTCCCTCTTTCTAATATGTTCAAAGTATGTCAGACAGGAATGGTCCCTATTTGTAAAATGTTAAAAGTATGTCAGACTAAGCTTTAAAATTCCTGCCTTCAAGAAGCACCTTGGTTTCACCCTCTCCAGTTTGGACCTGTCTGTTCTCTTAGCAGTCCATGGTATGTTCAATACTCCTCTCCAGCACCACAGCTCAAAGACATTAAATCTCCTTCTATCCTCCCTAGTCATTGTCCAGCTCTCTGGCGCATAGCAAGTGATTGCAAAGACCCTGGCCTGTATCAGGCACACCTTAGTCTCCAGACTGACATCATTGCTCTTCAGTACTTTGGAGAGGTCTCTAACAGCAGACTTTCCTATCACAATTTATCTTTTGATTTCCTGGCTGCTAGTGTCAAGAATGTTGACTGTGGAGCCAAGCAAACTAAAGCTGTGAACAATCTCAATACCTTTACCATCCATTATGATGGTGTCAATTGTCCCAGGGGTGAAAATATTTGTTTTCTTGATATTGAGCCTCAATCCATATTGAAGGCTGCAGTCCTTGACCTTCTGCAGCAAGTGCTTCAGGTCTTCCTCAGTTAGGCAAATGATGCAACCATGCTTAAACTTAGAAGGGGGTGAAAAAAGTTTGTTCATTAAAGCCACACATTTATGGTATTTCTGTCAAAGCAATTCTAGGTAAATGAAATAATGGCCATATGAGTAATAGAATAAAACCTTGTTATGTCCTGTGCTCTACTCAGGGTCACCGGTATATTTGAAAGTGTTGTTGCATCTTTGTGTTAACCTAACTCATTGAAAATTCTCACCTATGATCCCATTACCAGTAAGTTGCTTCCAATTCATAGTAACCCTCGACTGAGTTACTGAGGTTGTACTATTTTTAGGAGGGGACTGTTGATCTTTTTCCTGAACAGTGGTTGGTGGATTAAAATTATCGACATTTTAGTTGTTACAGTGACTGACAGGTTATACAATAAGCCCCAGAGCACCTTGAGATTTATCATGGGAGGGGAAAATGTCTCAGGGCATAGTATATCAGCCCTCTAATAAAATAATATAATAGGAATCAGAACTCTAGTTTTCAACCCTCGTTCCGGTACTAACCAGCTGTGTGATTTTAGAACAATTCTTTAAATTCTAAATCTTCCTTTTCCTCTCATATAGAAGGGAGATACTAGATTAGATGATCTCAATGTCCTTTCTATCTCTAAAATCTTGTTATTCTCCAAATGACTTCACTAAGCACACCCAATACTCTTTATGAAAGACCTAAACACAAACCCACTTGAACAGGGGTGTTGTATTTCTATAAACCATAGTTGACAAGTATCTACACTTAATCACTCAATGTCATGATTTAATTCCAGGAAAAACAATTTTCCTGAATATGAAATATAGAAACCAAATTGTCACCAGTGAATAATGACTCTCTGAGTGATAAATTCTTGTTCACTCTCTACTAAATTCAAATCTGTAGTGTTAAGTACAGTGAGAAAAGAAAAAATGAATAAATATATTACCTGCTCTAAAAAAATATACTTCCGTTTCGTAAATATAGGTAAAGATAAAAATATCCATAAAACAAACTTCAAAGCACAATATTCCCTTGACATTTGATGATTTTCCAGTTCAATTTTGACTATTCACAAGCTTGTCAGAATCCTATATGTCATAATTTGCAAAGATTTTTTTTTATGGGGAATAATTCAAAACAGATATTTAACCTCTCTCACAGAAATATCTAAGCCAAACTAGCATTCGGAGAGCTTGTTTTTAACAGATGTCTGTTGTCAGTAAAATGAAGGCCAAGTTCAAGTATAATAAAATTATGAAACAATAAAACATATTTGGGTGGAGGGTGAGCACAAGAGAGGAAAACACTGCATGAGATGGACTGTCACAGAGTCTGGGGCAGTAGGGAAGGTGTGTCAGAGATGATGAGATTGGCTCAGGATAGGGTAGGACCCAGAGCTATTGTTCATAGGGTCAATGTGAGTCATAGTCAACTCAGTGGCACATAACAATTTTAACAAATGGCTGAGCAAAAAAAGGTTCTAAGTGTATCTTTTTTACATTTTTTATTTGTTGTGATTTGAGTTTGCAAAAAGACTTGGTTTGAGATTCAACTGCTCA
>NW_006399785.1:8162326-8164010 GCF_000299155.1 Elephantulus edwardii
AAATCTATCTTGGCTTGGAGAGCATGCCGCCAGAGTGCTTTTTAGAGACAAAGATGATGAGACTGCCTCACATACTTTGGGCATGTTGCTAGAAAGGGCTATTTCTTGAAGAGGGACATGATGCTCAGAAAGGTGGAGGGTTGGTGAAGGAGAGAAAGACCCTTGACCAGGTGGATTGAGACAGTGATGGCCACAATGGGCTCTAACATGTCAGGAAGTGTGAGGATGGTGCAGGATAGAGCAGGGTTCAGATCTGTTGTTCATAGAGTCACTATGTCTATTACTCAAATTGAGGGCACCTAACAACTAATAAAATCTCACATAAAAAAGCACACCAAAAAAACAAACAAACAAAAAATCTTAACCACTGGATCAATAAACAGCATGAGAAATGGAGAAAAGATTGAAATTGCCAGGGATTTTGTTTTCCTTGGATCCACAATCAGCAATCAAGTAGGCACAGCACATATTGCATGGTAGTAATCATCATGCTCAGTAAATTCTTATTATTTGTTATTAAAAATAAATGCTGCCTGACTCCTGGTGATCTTCGAGTGTCAGCTAAGAACTGTGCCTTACAGAGTTTTCAGTAAGCGCTGTTTTGATAGATCACCAAGTCTCTCTTCCGAGGCACCTTTTTTTGAACTTGACCTCTTGGCCTTTAGGTAAACATCAGAGTTCATTAGCTGTATCTCATGTTACCAAAATCCCCCCAAAGAGCTCCTGCTGTGGAGTCAATGCCCATTCATGGCGGCCCTCCACCAGCTTTCAGAGGCTGTAAATCTTTGCAGGAAGGAGACTGCCCATTTCTCTCCCATAGAGCAACTGGTGGCTTCTAATTGTCCAGCCTGTCCTGTGGCAGAAGGTAGGATGCCACATCACATGTAATGGCTCTCACACTAATCCTATGAGGTAAGCAATATTATTCTCATCTTGTAGATCAGACTATCTGATAGAACCAAAAGTTTAGGCTGGTTTTTGAAGAGGCTGTGGCATCAGCGTTATTGTTGCTGATGTCAGACGGCTATTGGCTGGAAGTAAAGACTACTTGAAGAATATCTATTTGTGCTTAATTGACTGCAAAGGCAATTGATGTGTAGATCATAACAAAAACTATAGCTAACATTGAAAAGGAAGTGAATTCCGAAACACTTAATCAGACTTCTAGGAAAGCCGTACCTATACCAAGAAGCTGTTGTCCAAGCAGAGCAAGGGAACACTCGGTGAATTCAAATCAGGAAAGCTATGGGTCATACCTTTATGAGTCACACTCAACTTGACAGCATCTAACAACAATGTACAATCTGTAGGATAAGCAACATTCAAGAAACTTGAAGCTATGAAGATACTGTGGCATCAGGAGCAGGAGAAGACTTGTCAACAACCTGCATTATGCAGATGACACAACCTTGTTTGCTGAAAGCCGGGAGGACCTGAGGCACTTGCAGCGGAAGACACAGGACAATATGATTTTCACTATGCATTACATCTCAACCTCAAGAAAACAAAACTCCTCACCACTGGGCCACTAGGCAATCATGATAGAGATGCCAGAAATCAAGATGGAGAAAAGATTGGAATTGTCAAAGATTTCCTCTTACTGGGATCTACAATCAATACCCTTGATTCAGCAGTCAGGAGATCAGGAGATGTATGTTGTTGTTATGTGCCGTCGAGTCGCTTG
>NW_006399785.1:8164445-8186737 GCF_000299155.1 Elephantulus edwardii
GATGCATAACAAGTGATTGCAAAGACCATGGCCTGTATCAAACGCACCTTAGTCTCCAGGGAGACACCATTGCTATGCACAACAGGAGATGTATAGGGTTGGGAAAATTTGCTACAGGGATCTTTCCAAAGCCCTGAAGAGCAGTGCACACCTAAGGACCGAGGTGTGTTTTGTTCAAGTCACAATCTTTCCAATCACCTGCTATGCATGTGAGAGCTGGATGCTGAACAGGGACGACAGAAGAAGGAGAGATGCCTTGGAGTTACAATCTTAAAGAAGAGCTCTGAACATGTGACGTACTGACAAAAGGACAAACAGATAAGTCTTGGAGAAAGGGCAGAGCACTCCTCGGAGGCAAGAATGGTGAAACTTGACCTCATATTTTGGTTATGTTGTTAGGAGAGGCTATTCCTTGGAGAGGGACATCATGAGAAGAAGACCTTCAATGAGTAAGATTGAGACAGTCTCTGCTGGCAATGGGCTCAAACGTGTCTAGGATAACGGTGGTGCTGGATAGGACAGGATTCAGATCTATTTTGGTAGGGTAGTTGTACTCAACTTGGTGGTACTCAACAATGACATCCAATCGATGAGAAAACAAAGGCATAGAAGGCGAATGAATTTGTCAAGGTTCTACAGCTAATTAGGGAGCTGTGGTGGCTTAATGGTAAGGAGTTCTGCTTCAACTCCAAAGGCATGTGGCTAGAGTCCACCACTTGGTCTGTGGGAAAAGGATGGGTGATCTCCTCTCATGCTATTGGCTGCTTCTGCAAACTCGTGAGAGGGTCAGCTACGGGTTGGTTCCAACTCAGCAGTACAAAACAACTGCAGCTAATTAATATCAGAGCCAGGACTTGGGCTCCTTTTGACAGCAAAGACACAGCGCCTCTTCGGTGAGATTTAAGCACGTGAAAACGTACAGCACCAAAATGTACTGAGTCCATCTTTAAGCTCATTCCACGGTGGCTGCAGAACTGGCTTCTAGAAAATCTGAAATACACAAGCAGAAAAGAAAGCTGCACAGCTTACTGTTAGAGGGAACTCAGAGTTGATAGGTTTGTTACTGATCAGATTATTGATTTCTTTAAAGCAGGCGTTCAAACCACTTTTTTCTGGTTTGGACCCCACCCTCACCTCCCCGAGCATGTGCAGTTCCAACCCGGATACACTGAATCAGAATGTGCATTTCAACAGCCTCCCCAGATGATTCTTGTGTGTACATGGGAGCTTGATAAACTGTAGGTCTTGATTCAGTATATCTGGAATAGACACTGCACATCCTAGATTAAGGGAATCTGCAAATTCTCAGCAGGTGGTTGTGTCAGGATGAGTCAATTTGAACCTGAGATTCAAAGTATCTTTAGGATCTGCTCAAGTGGAACAGTCTATCACAAGATGCACTGACCGAAAGACCCGCCTCTCTCTGTGGCTACTTGAATCCATCAGTGATGCCAGAGGGGAAAGATACATACTCTATCATGTGATTTACAGCTTCTGAAAACCAGTGGAGGGTCAGCGATGAGTCCGTTCCAGCCTGATGCGATTGAGTATTGAGGGTTGGTGTGCGGTCTTGTTCGTACGTTTCTAACCCCACAATACAGATGGTCAGAGAAGTGGAGGAAATCTGCAGAGGTTATAAGCAGGCTAAAATCTAGGACCACTGACTTACTTCCTTAATTACTGAGCCAAGTACAAGTGGTCTCCAGGGGATATGAAAATGCCTACCTTTATTAACTAGACAAATACAACAGAAAAAAATGATGGTTTCTAAGCCATGTTTATCCTGCAGTAACTCCTGAGCAAATTTACTCCTATCAGCCAGGCACGGGTAATTGCACTCGAGGTAAAAATCATACTACGCGAAAGGAGGTAAATGAAAAATACCAGTAATTAAATATTGCCTATAAAATGAAGCTCGGGCTAATTAGGCACGGCAAACAATAAAAGGGATTCCTATTAAGTTGTCCAACTAAAGCAGGGGATTTTCTGTTATGTGCTCCTCAATTGCAGAATGTATTGTTTTCATTTAGTAATACTCCTAGCAACAGGAGGAGGATTCTTGCTAGGAGAGGCTGTTCCTTGGAGAGGAGCATCATGTCAAGAAAGGTGGAGGGTCGGCACAAGAGAGGAAGACCTTCCACCACATGGATTGATACAGCGACAGCTGCAGTGGACTCAAGTGTGTCACAGAGTGTGCAGATCTGGTGCCCGTAGGGTCTCTAAGGGCTGTACTCAACGTGATAGCACCAACAACAACATTTAATAAGCTCAAGCTCTAGGATCGCCAATAATTTGCCTTCACTCTGTGTTCTTTACTATTAGACACAGATCTCTTAAAATACATGGATCGTGCACATATAATCATTGCTTCTGAGTTAGAAATGACTTGGAGCTGACTCGTTTTTGAGGTTGTAGATCACACGTGGGGAGAATGCTCATCTTTCTCCTGCAGGTATGCACCTGTGTGTATATATGTGTTACTCTTTTCTTGCCATTTATATATAGATGGTAGATAGATAGATAGAGACAAGAGATAGATAGATAGATAGATAGATAGATAGATAGATAGATAGATAGATAGATAGTAGATGGAGAGATAGAGAGATAGATAGATAATCGATGATAGATAAGAGATAGAGAGATAGAGATAGATAATTGATGATAGATAAGAAAAGATAGATGATCAATAATAGATACTAGATAGTAGATAGATAGATAGATAGATAGATAGATAGATAAGAAATAGAAAGACAAGAGATAGAGAGATAGAAGATAGATAGATAGATAGATAGATAATAGACGATAGATAGATAATAGATAATAGATGATAGATAGATAGATTATAGAGAGATAGATGATAGATAGATAGATGATAGATAGATAGATAATAGACGATAGATAGATAGATAATAGATAATAGATGATAGATAGATAGATTATAGAGAGATAGATGATAGATAGATAGATAGATAGATAGATAGATAGATAGGAGATAGAGAGATAGATAGAAGATAGATAATAGATGGTAGATAGATTATAGATAGATGATAGAGAGATAGATAGATTAGAGAGAGAGAGATGTATGCAATTACATGCTATGCATCAGAGAGTTGGACAGTGAATAGGGACGATAGAAAGAGAATTGATGCCTTTGAGCTGTGGTGCTGGAGAAGAGTTTTGAATATACCATGGACTGCTAGGATAATAAGCAGGTTTGTCCTGGAGAGGGTGAAGCCAGGCTTCTCCTTGGAGTCAAGGATTCTGAAGCTTTGTCTGACATACTTTGAGCATTTTGCAAGGAGGGACTGACCGGTCCTTGGAGAGGGACATCATGTTTGGGAGAGTGGAGGGACAGCACAGGAGAGAAAGACCTCAATAAGATGAACCCATTCTGTGATTGGGGTGGTGGGAATGAATGTGTTTGAGATGGTGAGGTTGGCACAGGATAGAACAGGGTTTAGGGCTCTTGTACATAAGGTCGCTATGAGTCACAAGCAACTCAACAGCACATAACCACAACACATATATTATTAATATATAATCAAAAGCAATGATTATATGTGTAGAATACACTTATTTTAAGAGATCTATGTCTAATAAAAAAGAACATGCAGTGAAGGCAAATTATTGGTGATCATATAGATTGAGCTTATTAAATATGTTGATATACATACATACATACATACACACACACACATAATTTATCCACAGCTGCATCCATTGTTACTAACTTTGTTTATATCCCAGGGATTACTATCTGGTCATCCAGACACACTGGGAAGGAGACAGGGGTGGCACAGAAGTTCTTCAAATTTATCTGACTTTTATGATTTTTTCCCCGCTGTACATCTCCTCACCAGCCATCACTGCTCCCCACATGGCTGGAGTCACAGACACGACACGGGAGAGAGAATTCAGGGCTTCCCAAGAGAACACCACCCATTCCTGGGAGCTCTCGCTCTCACTGCTTCCTCTTTCAATTCTTGTTGCCATTTTCCTTGCATCCTGAAATTTAGAGGCGGATGCGCATGACAACACAAAGACAGAGTGTTTTTGTTCTTTCTCCTGTGTCTCTTTCCATTGAGAGGGGGCAGGTAAAGGCTGCAGTCAGGAATTAACCCACGGGGCCCCCGCAGACTGCGGAGGTTGACCAGGGTTCAAAGGGCCCAGCGCCGGCATCAAATTTGGCCTGAACAAAAGCAAAAGAGACACATTTGACAGGCTCACATTAAATATATACTGAAAAAAGGGGGAACCCAACACACTGGAAGTAGTTTAGTAAACCTCAGATCTAGATGCCTGATGAGATGTCAGAAAGCTTCAATAATTATGGTGCTGAGGAATAGAAAAAAGAATGACTCTAGCGTGCATGTGTAATTAAATGTATAAACCCACATATGCGTGTGCACACGCACAGATAAACACAGAGGCTTTGGAAATTTTATTACTTTTGATACGAGTGTATCAAGGCACCTCCTTTTTGTGTCCAAGGCATCACAAAATCTTTATCTTTCGTTTCTTCTTATTCTTAAAAGAGGTGAAGTTCATTACCCAACCTGCTAGACAAAATCTCTTGTTAATGAAGAGCTGTGTTAAAGAATCAGGCACAACGTTAAAATAGTACGCATTTGCTTTCAATGCATTTTTTGCCCCAAATAGACTAAACAGTGGTGTCAGCAAGTGAAGGGAAGATAAGGGACAGACGAAGAATACATCATGTGGAAAAAATTGCATTAGGCCAAGGGAACAATATTCCTCAAATACTGCTGAGGCTGGGATATTAGGAAATAAAATTTAAACAAGGAGGAGAAGCAGAGCCTGGTCCTGCTGAAATACTGCCCTGACATTGTCAAATTTAAACATGCATATAAATATGGGAAATAGAAGAATATATCTCCTGGAGATATATCTATTTATATAGATATATAACCAGTGAGGGTTGATTTTTTTTCAGGAGAGATGAAAATTACCTTTGCACAAAAGCAAAGAATCACATCCTCAGTGCACTCAACAGCAGATTAAATTATACCCAAACCGTGCCTTTCATGCAAAGCAGTGGAGGTGTATGAAGGCAGAGTGGCTGGAATTAACCTCTCCTTGCTCCTTTGGGTTTTAAGAGGGCAAGATCAAAGACCAAGTCTTATCAAATCTATTAAAATGAAGAAGTTGTTGGGGGCTAGGGAGAAACACCACAGAAAACCACTTCCTTTTTACTAAAGGTAGGGAGCTCTGATAGCATATTCTAGAGGGAGTCTTTGCTCCTGGTGTGTCCAATTCACTAGACTTTCCAAGGAAGAAGATGGACCATCTCTTCCCATGCAATTTCCAGTCGTGGAAATCCAATACAAGGTGAGCTATCAGTTAGTTCTGACTCAGTAACAATGAGTTTTAGTATAAGCTGGACTCTGGTGGCCTAATTGGTAAAGACTTGTGCTGCCAACCCCAAAGACAGCAATTCTAACCTACCTCCGTGGAAGACCAATCACCTGTCGTGAAGTTTACCATCTCTGAACCGCCCCCCCGCCCCCCGGAGGGCCAGCTGTGGGTCCAACTCAGCATCACACAACAGCAGCAACACTGTTGGGAAGAAGTTCACTTTATTTAGATGCTTTACAAGGCAAGGGGCCTTGGTGGTGGAATGTGTTATGTGTTGGGTTGCTAACAAAAAGGTCTGTGGTTCGATTCCACCAGACTCCAGAGGGGAAAGAGGAAGCTGACTTCTCTTGTAAATAGTTATATTCTCAGAAACCAGTGGAGGTTCTACATGAGTCAGAATAGAGGAATGGCAGTGGCTTGTTCACGTTTTGTTTTGTTTTAATAATTCAAGTGAAATACTGTTTTGTTGCTCTGTTGTGGGAGAACAGGGTTTTGAACTGGTTTATGCTGATTCGAGACCCCTCCTAAGAACCTGCATTTCCACCCCAGATACACAAAGTCAGAATCTGAAACAAGATGCCCAGGTGAATAAACCCAAGATGTTCCCGGAAATCTGTAAGAATCAATCATCTGAGGAAGATGTTAAAATGCAGATTCACAACAATGAATGACTGGAAACCTTAAGTCTCTGTAAGCTTTCATTAAAATTAATTTAAAAAATAATAAACCCTATAAAGAAAAAAAAATGCAGATTTAGACAGTGGGGTCCAATCTGGTATACTTTGGATATGTCTAGGGAGGAAATGCAACTTTTCAGCAGAAGGTCAAACCAGAATGACTCCCTTTGAAGCCCTGGGGTGGAGTGGGGAGCAATTTCTAAGGGGGAAAATGCATGGAAAGATGGGGAGTCTCCAGGGAGTCTCACTGCGCCAGTAGTTAAACGTGCTCAGGGCATGTGCACCCTTTCCAAATGCTGGACCCACGGCTGAGACCCACGTATTTGCAGAGAATGATCATTGTGCTTATTTATCCCCCTGTATTATCCTGTAATGGCCCCACAGAGATGATCTCCTTTCAGCACCATCTGTTACAAGGAAAAACAAGAGCGCACACTACACCTGTTACAAGCCTCCCTGCATTCTAAGCCTTTTCTTTAGGCAAGATGGTAAAATCATGTCAGCAGTCTGCAGGAATCCCCCAACAGGGAGAGGCAGATCCCAATTTTTCTTTCTTTTTTTCTTCTTCCCAAATGCAACTAGTTTTAACTGACAGACATGGAAACTGCAAGTAAAGAGGGGCCCTGGTGGCACAGTACTTATAAGAGCCAAACAAAACAGCATTTGGGACCCACCAGCTGCTCTATAGGGAAATATTTACAGCTTTAGAAACCTTCTATTTTAATCTATTGGTTATTGTTGTTAGGTGCCCATCATGTTGACTACAAATCAAAGCAACCTCTGAACAACAGATGGGAACATCGGCCATCCTGAGCCATCCTCACAATCTCTGATTTGCCACAACCCATTCATTGTACAGGTCGCTGTGTTAATTCCTAGAGGGTAACGATCAACTGGAATTGACTTCACAGCAGTGCTTACTTCCTTGAGCTTTTTAGTCTCTGGATAGCACAAACTTCTTAGCACTTAACTTCTTATCAAATGTTGAAAGTTCAAGGTAACTAACCCAGAGGTATCTTAGCTGGCTATTAATTTTCTCCCTGATAAGGACAACACTGACTTCAAGACACCATTCTGAGAGTGTCTACGAGACAGTGTGTGAGTGTGTGTGTCTGTGTGTTGATTGCCTTCGAGTCAAGTACAACTCATAGCGACCTTATGAACTAAAGGCCTGATGCCCCTCTACAGCTATTAACATTTATCAAATTCATAGGGCTTCGGAGGCATATGATTTAGAAAGTGAATACCACTCCTGCTTCCAATATTTGCTCAAAATTCACGTGAATGTAGATGTTTCCATGAGAACTGATTGTAGGCCTAAGTAAAACAAAACTGTTGACAATGTCTCTCTTTTCACCATCATGTATGATGCAATTTATTGGTCCAGATGTATACACTCTTTGCTTTTCGTCACTAAGTACTTCCAGGTTTCTTAGTTTTCAGCAACAAGGCTGTGTCAGCTGCATATCAGAGGTAGTGAATGCATCTTCCTCCAGTCCTGAGGCTAAGTGCCTCTTCATAGGGTGCAGCTTCTGGGATTATTTGCTCAGCATACAGATAGAACAAGTATGGTAAAATAACGTAACCCACACGTTCCTTTCATGAATTTAAACTGTGCATCATTGTCTTGTTCTGTCTGAATGGCTGCTTGCTGGTTTGTATGGGTTCCTCATGAGCACAATTAAGTCTTTTGAAATTGTCATTCTTTCGGCTATGATCTGTTATAATCCATATACATCAAGGCTTTTGTTTACGTTGTCTGTTTATTTACTGTCTCTTTCACATTTCTATTTAGATGGGAGAAGTTTTGAAACAATGTTCTCTAAAGTGATGAATCTGAATCAAACCCTAGAAACACATCTAGGCACTATTACAGACAACTCAATAGAGATAACTATTGAAAACACAGATTACACTTTATTAGGAGTCATCAGATGATGTAAAAAACGTCATAATGGTGGTTACATAAGCCAAAAGGTAACCCTCACTCATAATGTATAATATACTTTTCTCACAACTCTCTATTGGCAAAGGTAGCACAAAAGTGGAACAGTACACCCAAGGGCAACAAGATCATTGGAAATGATAAGGTAAATGCCCCAGTAGTAAGAAATGGTTGTGTTCACCGCATCCCTGTTGGAAAGAAAGACAGATCTCTACTTCGCAGACATCTCATTCTCATGGATTATGAGAAAAGCCCATCACAAAGACATGACGTTATCCTACAGAGAAATCTGAGGTGGAAAACACAATAAAAGACAATGACACACTTACTTCTCAATCAGCCCAGTTTCTTTTTTTACTAAACTTCCTGCACCAGGTATTTCTGCTTTTAAAAAGCAGGCTCTTGAGGACCTAGGGTGTATGCCATCTACAGGGCAAAAAAATGGTACAAAGCAAGAAAGGAGAACTAGTCAGGCCATAGTAGGAGTGTCATCTGTCAGGAGTCTGGATGAATAACAAGAGAAGACATTCCACCCTTGTGATTTGCGGAGCCAGTCATTCGAAGATATCAAGAATCTAGCATATTTACTATCTGGGGGAGGTTTGCAGGAAAGTCTGTGCTCTGCTCTGATTAGCTGTTTGAAAGGGCTTTGTCCAATCAGAAATAGTGTGACCATCTTATCCCCTCCTTCTCTACAGAAAGGCCTCCTGGGAAGATGGAAAACAGACATGTGACTAGATGAGAAGACTTTTTAGACTTGAGCAGCACATGAAAGCAAAACTTTGCTGAAGAGCATTTTAAAATGCCTGGAACAAATACTTTGACAGGGAACTGCCAGAAATTCAAGCTGCATTCAGAAGAGGCCTTAGAATGAGAGATGTAATTGTTGTCAGATACATCTTGGTTGAAAGCAGAAAATATTGGAAAAATGTTTGTGTTTATCTGACTATCAAGACACTTGAATGTTAAAAAAAAGACATTTGAATGTGTGGATCATAATAATTATTGCTATCATTAAGAAAACTTAACTTGCTTTGTCATCATGGGCTGCCTTTTGAAATTTTCTGTTTAGCTCTTTGATTTCTTGGTTTCTTCCTTTAGCTTTGGCTTCTCAGCACTCTAATGCAATATTCAGAGTCTCATCTGACATCCATCTTGGTCTTTTCTTCTTTTCCAGCCTTTGTAATGATCTTTTGCATTCTTCGTGGATGATTTTCTTGATATCCTCCCAGAGCTCGTTTGGTCTACACTCATTGGTGCTCAAAACCTCAAACCTGTTCCTGAGATGGTTTTGAAATTCTAGTGGGATAGACTTAAGATCAAATTTTGGTTCCCATAGACTTGATTTAATTTTCCTCAACTTCAGCTTGGCTTGCATATGAGTAGTTGGTGGTCTGTCCACAATCTGCACCCGGCCTGGTTTTCACTGCTGATATTGAGCTTCTTCACCAAGTCTTTCCACAAATGAAATTTGGTTCCTATGCATGCCATCAGGGGAGATCCATGTGTATAGCCTGCATTTGCTTCTAATAGAAGGTATTTGCAATGAATAAATCATTGAATGTGCAGAACTTGATCATTCTATCTCCAGCCTCATTTCTCTCACCAGGCCTGTATTTTCCAGCAACTGATCCCTCTTCCATGTTCTCAACTTTTGCGTTCCAGTCGCCCATTATTATCAATGCATCTTGATTGCATGTTTGATCAACTTCTGACTGCAAAAGTTGGTTGAAATCTTCTATTTCCTCCTCTTTGGCTCTAGTTCTTGGTGCATATATTTGAATGATAGTGGTATTCACTGGACTTCCTTGTATGTGCATGGATATTATCCTGTTGCTCACCATATTGTATTTCAGGATGGATCTGGAAATGACTTTTTAAATTATGAAACCAACCCCATTCTTCCTCATCTTTTCATCTCCGGCATAGTAGATCATATAATCGAACTCGCTCAGAATTTCTTAAGCTGAAGGAGCTGAAAAACAAATTCAAGCTATAGGTGTCAATAATTAAGGATACTTTGGGTAGAATGTTAAATGATCCAGGAAGTGCCAAGAGAAGATGGAAGGAATACAGAGTCACTCCATCAGAAGGAATTGGCTGACACAGAAGAATTTCATGAAATGACATATGAGCAAGAGCCTATGGTGATGAAGGAGGAAGTTCAAATTGCTCTGAAGGAATTGACAAAAAATAAGGCTCCAGGAGTTGACAGCATACCAATTGACATTATTTCAACAGACAGACACTGTCCTGGATGTGCTCTAAGTTGTGCCAAGAAATCTGGAGAACAGCCAGCTGGCCCACTGACTGGAAAAGATCGATACTTGTTCCCATTCCAAAGAAAGGTGACCCAACAGAGTGCGGAAATTATATTACATGCAAGCTGAAATTATATTACATTCTGCTGAAAATTATCCAAAAACGTTTGGAACAATATGTCAACAGAGAACTGCCAGATGTGCAGGCTGGATTTAGAAGAGGTCGTGGTCCTAGGGATATTATAGCTAATGTTAGATAGATCTTGGCAGAAAGCAAAGAATACCAGAAGAATGTCTATCTATGCTTCATTAACAAGGCAAAGGCTTTTGACTGTGTGGATCACAACAAGGTATGGCTGACTCTAAGAAGAATGGGAATCTCAGAACATTTGACTGTGCTAATGAGAATACTTGGACCAAGAGGCAGTCGTCAGAACAAAGCAGGGAGACACTATATGGTTCAAAATCAAGAAGGGGGTCCATCAGGGATATATTCTGTCTCCATACATTTTCAATCTGTATGCAGAACAGATCATCCAAGATGCTGGGCTGTACTAAGAGGAATGTGGTATCAGGATTGGTGGTAGAGTCATCAACAACCTGCATTATGCAGATGACACAACCCTACTGGCTGAAACTGAGGAGGTCCTCAAGCACTTGCTGCAGATCAAGGACTGCAGTCTTCATTGTGGATTGAAGCTCAACATCAAGAAAACAAAGATTCTCACCACTGGGCCAATTGGCAGCATCAGTATGGATGGTCAAGAGATTGAGATAGTTAACAGTTTTGGTTTGCTTGGCTCCACAATCGACACTCTTGATAACAGCAGCCAGGAAATCAAGAGATACATTGCACTGGGAAAGTCGGTTGTGAGGGACCTCTCAAGAGTACTGAAGAGCAATGATGTTAGGCAGGAGACTGATCCGGGCTATAGTCTTCGCAATTACATGCTATGCATCAGAGAGTTGGCCAGTGAATAGGGATGATAGCAACAGAATTGATGCCTTTGAGCTGTGGTGCTGGAGAAGAGTGTTGAGTATACCATGGACTTCTAGGAAAACAAACAGGTTTGTCCTGGAGAAGGTGAAGCCGGAATTCTCCTTGGAATCAAAGATTCTGAAGCTTCGTCTGACATACTTTGGGCATGTTGCAAGGAGGGACTGGTCCTTGGAGAGGGACATCATGTTTGGCAGAGTGGAGGGACGGCAAAGGAGAGGAAGACCTTCGATGAGTTGGATCAATTCTGTGACTGGAGAGGTGGAAATAAGTGTGTTTGAGATGGCTAGGTTGGCACAGGATAGAACAGCTTTTAGAGCTCTTGTACATAGGGTCGCTATGAGTCGCAAACGACTCGATGGCACATAACAACAACAACATTAAGAAGAATAGAGATTCCAGAATATTTACCTGTGTTCCTGCAAAACCTACATATAGACCAAGAAGCAGTTGTTCAAATAGAACAAGGGAACACTGCATGGTTTGAAATCAAGAAAGGAATGAGTGCACCAGAAGTGTATCCTCTTGTTTATTAAAGAAAACTGTTCCACCACGTTTTCAACAGCTGCACTCATTTTGGTAATAGACTGTCAGGCTTTCCCTTCCAAAGCATCTTTGAGTGGGCTCAGAGTACCAACCTTTTGGTTCACAACCAAGTGTGCTGACTGTAGCACCAGTGATGGACTCCACGGTGAACCGGACTTCATTCATTACACCAAAGACGACTGTGTATGTGGAGAGGCAATGCTTCGGCCTGAAGCCACATTGAACCACGGAGTCACCAGGCTATGATCACATGGAACAGCAGTGAGATAAAGGAACAGCGGAGTGGAAAGCGGTACCCACTAACTGCCTCCCTTCCATGAATGTTCAGCCTCCGCCTCCCGGCAGGTGGTCCAGCCCACAAAATAGCAAATCTCCTGCGGGTGTGAACGATCACGAACCTCAACCAGGAAGAAAAATAGCCCTGGGCTGACACTCGGGAAATGTCAAGATACATTCAACTTGTCAACCATTCTCCTTCTGCTTTTTAAAGAAAATGTTTTTTGTCAAGCCATTTAAATGCGGTCTGCCTGCTTCCCTGACAATAGGTACTAAAAAGTCATTAAGTATCTGTTAAAAGAAAAGTGTTTTGCTCTCATGAACTCAAGTTTTCAGCCTGCTACCAAGTGCCCCTTGTTCTTTCCTTGAAGGAATAACAAAGAAAGAATGCCCTGTTCCTCGCTTTTACTCTTCTGTTGCATTTTATTCGTTATTCATCTCTTCCTACTCCAGGAGTTTGATCAAATGTCTAACAGATATGACAGCAGCAGTTTTATTTACGCTTTATAATTACAAATCTGTTTCTTCTATTTCATCATGATTAAAAGTCACAATGCATCACATGAACTCAGTTTGGCAAATATAAGCATCCTCATCTTACTGAAGGAGCTCTGGTGCTCTAGTGGGTAAGGAGTTACACTGCAAACCCAAAGGAAGATGGTTCAAATCTACTAAGTGCTCCAATGGTAATCGCCTCATATGCAAGCTACAGCTTCTGAAAAGACACTGGAGAGTCAACAAGGAAGCAAACCCCTGAACTTCTTAACTCTACAAAACTAGCCCTTTCAAATCCCTCTGTGACCCACCTGCTCTGTTACATTTTGTTATTGACACAATTCACCTGATCTACCCCTCCAGCTCCATGGCTTATCAGTTTCTCACTAACCAAGTGCTCTGTGTACAGGTCTTTCTTCTTGAAAGACAGAGTCTCCTTCTGCCCACCTGTTCTCTCTGCCTAAAACATTCTTCCCTACTTTTTTTAAATTTTTTTTATTATTGTTTTTTAATTTTTGTGTGAGTGTACCGTCAAATCAGATCTGACTGGTACAGGAGGAGATTGTCCCTCCTTTTCCCGGCAGAGCATCTGGTGGATTCGAACCATGTGCCTCTGGGATTGTAGTTGCAGCTCCTTGCCACTAGGCCACCAGAGCTCCCCTCTTCCCTACTTTTCACTTGCTGATAACTGTTAGCTCTCAGGGGTGGCTCCACTAGTCACTTTCTTTGAAGAGACGTCTCAAGGCAACGGAGCCCCCAAAGCCTCTTCACCATCCTTATATGTTGACCCTCTCTGTGATTTCACATGGTCTTAGATACACATATCATTCTTGTTTACTGTTTCTTTTCATCCTCTAGGATGTACTCTTAACGGGGACATGATATTTTGTTTTCTGTTACTTGAATTGGTCGTAATCTCCGACTGCATATAGATACTGTGTAGAGTCAACTCTCTGAATGTTTTTAGGAGTTTCTGGATGGTGTGAACAAGTTAATGTGCTTAAGTGAAAGTTCGGAGGGTTGAGTTCATCCAGAGGCACCGAAAAGGTCTGGGGATCTACCACCCCCCCTCAAAAACGAGCCTGCAGAACACAATTCTGCTCTGATATGCATGAGGCTGTCGTGAGGCAACACAACAGCTCCTGGTCTTTTTGGGTTTTGGTTTTGTGATTTGAGTCTAAGTTTACATAGCAAATTGGTTTGCAATTCAACCCTTCCTGTAAAGTAAAGCTAATTGAGTAGTGGTGCTGAAGAAGAGTGTTAAACAACCACGAAATACCAAAAGAACAAACAGGTCTGCTCTGCAGAGGGTGAAACCAAGCGGCTTCTTAGAGACAAGGATCTCAAAGCTCCACCTCCATGTTGCCATGATGGATGCGCTTGGGGAAGGACATCACACTTGGAAGGGTGGAGGAACAATGTAGAAGAGGAAGACCCAGACGAGACGGATTGACTCAGTGACTGGGGTACCCATGGTAGGTGTGTCAGAGATGGCGAGATTGGGTCAGGATAGGACAGAGTCAGAGCTAGTGTGCACAGGGTCACTATGAGTCACAGGTCATAACAAGAGCAGCAATTATAATACCCACCATATAACCAAAAACCCTTCCCATTTCCTCTTTGTAATTCTTGTTTTCACTGATATTTCTATCCTACACAACCTTACTTGCTGAAACGGAAGACCTGAAGCTTTGGCTACAGAAGGTCAAGGACTGTAGTCTTCACTATTGATTGAAGCTCAACATCAAGAAGACAAAAATTCTCACCACTGGGTCAATTGACAACACCATGATGGATAGAGAAGAGATTGAGGTTGTTAACAATTACAGCTTGCTCAGCTCCACAATCAACACTCTTTAACACCAGTAATCAACAAATCAAAAAATTAATTGCATTGGGGAAATCTGCTGTCAGGAACTTCTTTAGAGTGCTGAAAAGCAACGATGTCAGTCTAGAGACTAAGGTGTACCTAATCCAGGCCATGGTCTTTGTAGTTACTTGTTGAACATTGACTAAGGAAGACAGAAGAAGAATCAATGCCTTCAAGTTGTAGCACTGGAGAAGAGTCTTGAACATATGACTGCCAAGAAAACAAATAGGTTTGTCTTGAAGAGAGTGAAACCAAGTGTCTCCTTGGAAGCTAGGATTTCTTTTTTTTTTCTTTTTATTTTGGGTTTTTGTTATTATTTTTTATTGATATTATAATGAAAGTTTACAGAAAACTTGGATTTCCATTCCCCCCATCCCCAGTTAGCTTTTCTCTTTAAAAAGATTATTTCATTGTTTCACAATTTATTCCTGCCCCACCCGCCCCACCATCCAATTTGCTGTATGATTTGGAAGCTCCGTCTCACATACTTTGGGCACGTGGCCAGGAAAGACTGGTCCTTAGAGAAGGACATGATGGTGGAAAGGGTAGAGGGAGAAGATCCCAGACGAGATGGATTGTTACAGTATCTGGGGCAATGGGAGTTGGTGTGTCAGAATTAGTGAGACTGGCTCAGGCCAGACAGGCTTCAGAGCTGCTGTACACAGGGACGCTATGGGTCTCAGGTGACTCAACAGAACATAACAACAACAAGAAGAACCCCTTCCTATCTTCTGAACTTTATGCCCAGATATTTTTTGTCCTTATTTTCTTATCTGCCTGATTCTTCCAAGGAATGAGTGCTTCCCTGGGGTGGTTATTTCCCTTCTATACCAGGATGTTATTGAGGCACAGGAGTGAATCTTGTTCCTGGTACAAAAGGTTACTCTCGGAGGTTCCGTGCATCTCTAGCAGTCCAGTAAGCCTGGCCTTTTAAAAAATTTTTAGTTTTGTTCTACATTTTCACCCACTCTCTCCAGGACTTTTCTGAGTGGTCAGCAGTGATAACTAGGCATCATCTTGTGGTCTCACAGCCATAGAGGTTGAAGTTCAAGTGGTCTACTTGTCTTTTGAATTAATTGTTTCTATACAGCTTTGCTTTTCTTCTCTCATCTTTGTCTTGACAGGAAGAAACCAATAGTTGTAGCTTTGATGGCTGTTTCCATGAACATAAGAGTCTAGTCATTACTCACAAACATAAAATTAGAATTTTACCTTTCTGGATTATGTTATAGAAATTGGTTTTAAACGTCTAATTTAAGGGAGAAAGGAAGGAAGAATGGAAGGGGCTATGTTTAATTTTCTTAAGGACAATAATTGCCATTTAGGAAGCACTTAACATCGTCAGACATTGTGCTTAAATTGAATGTTTAAAGTGAAAAATCTTTTCACTTTTATCCATATTTCGTTAATGTGGTCTGAAAGGCACTAAGAATGAAAATAACTTTCCAAAATCCATAAAGATTATAGTCTTACTGTACATTTCACATGGACACCAAATAAATGTTGTTTGTAATTACAGATCAACTACATATGCATTATGCAATATTGAGGCAAGTTATTTAAGCCCTCTGTGTTTCCTCTTTTATTGTTGATTGTTATGAAAATTCATAAAATAGTGACTGTAAATTACTTAATGCAATTTCAATGTGTAATGACTAATTTTTAGTGGAGCCATTCTCCAGTGACTTTGTCATCTCACCACCCTGTACACTGAATATCACATCACATCACAGTGTTGCTGTTATTATGCGTCACAAACACAACTACAGCTCATAACAACCCTATGAACAATGGCTTTGAACCTTGCCCTATACTGAGCCAAACTGACTATCTGTGACACACAAAACCCATTGACATGGTCACTGTCAATGCATCTCACCTTGGCCCTCCTCTCCTGGACTGACCCTATCCTTACAAGCATGATGTTCTTCTTACACAACAGACCCTTCCTGGCAACATGTCTAGATTACATGAGACAGAGTTTCAAAATCCTTGGCTCCAAGGAGCATCATGGTTCCACCCTCTCCAGGACAGATCTGCTTGTTCTCTTGGCTGTCCATGGTGATATGTTCAATACTCTTCTGTAGCACAACAACTCAAAGACACCAATTATTCTTTGGTTATTCTCAGTCATTGTCCAGCTCTCTGATGCATACCAAGCAATTGAGAAGACCATGGCCAGGATCAGACAGAGCTTAGGGCCAAGACTGTTATTACTGCTTTTTAGAACTTTGACAACAAATCCCTGACAGCAGATTTTCCCAATACAGCTTGTCTTTCTTTTTTCCGCTTCTCTTTTGATTTCCTGACTGCTAGGTTCGTCTTAGAGAGGGTGAGACCAGGCTGCTCCTAAGGGGAGGTAAGGATTCTGAAGCTTCGTCTGACCTACTTTGGACATGTTTCAAGGGGGAACAAGTCCTTGGAGAGGGACATCGTGCTTGGGAGGGTGGAGGGACAGTGCAGGAAAGGAAGACCCTCGATGAGATGGATTGATTCAGTGACTGGGGTAATGGGAGAAGGTGTTTCAGAGACAATAAGATTGACACAGGATAGAGCAGGGTGTATGGCTATTGTACATAGGATTGCTATGAGTTGTAGGTGACTCGATGGCACAGGTCATTCATGAGTCTTCCTCCAATCCTGATGCCACATTCTTCTTCATAAAGTCCACCCTCTCAAACAATCTGGCCAACATATAGATTGAAAAGTTATTGAGAAGGGAGCTCTGGTGGCCTAATGGCAGGAAGCTACACTGCAATCCCAGAGGTGCACAGTCCAAATCCACCTGATGCTCTGCTGGAAAAGGAAGGACAATCTCTTCCTGCACCAGTCAGATCCAATTTGACAGTATACACACAAAAATAATAAATTGTTTTTAAAAAAGTATGGGGGAAAAATGTATCACAGTAAATACCCGTTTAGATGTCTCTATAACAAATAGAGATCGGGATATCAAGAATGGAAGTTTCTTAGTGGAATGACTATGAAAAAAAAAAGTATATACATAGATTTCCCAAAAGAAATAAAAAGGGGACTTCTTAACAAGAGATAAAACGTTATTCATCCAACTGTCTCCATGAACTGAATGGTGTCTGGCTAACACTATTGAAAATTTCTGTCAGCAATTCTTTATTTAGATCTATTGAAGGAAAAAATGTGGAAGAGAATTTCAAACTATAATGGAATCCAGATTTTATGAATCCATAGGAGCTTAATGGGTCCCCCAGTTATTGTCCTAGAGTCATCTTTAAAATTAAACCAAAAATAAGATCTTCTTCTAACAAGAGTTTAACTTAATTAGTAAAGTAAGTATACTTTCAGCACTGTAAGGTTTCTTTAAAAGAACCATGAATGCAGAACCAAATAGACGATAGTAACTCAAAAGGTTAGAGAAGAAACTTAGGGCACAGCATATTCATGTTAGTGGGGAAGGAATAATTCAGTCATGGAAGATGTGAATGGTTGCTCAGCTTGGATAATATAACCAATGCCGCTGAATTATACATGTATATATTGTTGAATTGGTCTGTATTTTACTGTGTACACTTTGAACAATAAAATATAAAATAAATAACGAAAAAGTATCACTATCAGCCAAACCCATTTCCTGCAATCAGAGGAATGCTACTTTGGGTTAGAAGGTCAGCCGGGTTCAAGGAAAGGAATCAAAAGAAACCAGCAACATCCAAGGACGGGTCAGTGAGGGGGAGCAAGTCGCCAGAATGCTTCAAAGGTGCGTCTCCAGAGTTCAGCTTGCTTTCTTGCAGGTGACCCAGACAGTCGTGTTGCAAGACAAATCTCTACTTATTGGACAAATCCTCTTAAACTGTCTGGACATCACCAGCCTGCACCTTTGAAATCCAGATTACAAAATGTAGCCCTCACTGAGCGTGTCTCTGAGGACTGCATGGCTCCATGAGCATAGGTTCCTTGCAGGAAGATGTTGCTTAAATGAGGAGCCATCACCAAACATGAAAAGGCCCATTCAGTAAGCACACCGGTCCCAGCTAAGTTGCTTAACTTCTGATGACTTCTTCAGGTGTTCTAGTTACACTCCTGCCCATTGGATAATGAAAACCCTGTCCTTGCAAGTCATCTGCATTCATTCCTGCAGCCCTCATGATGGAGTGATTTATTATGTGCTGTGATGGGTGGAAATGTGTTTCCCTAATCAATCTCTCTTTGAGTAAAACATTCCCCAGCCATCTCTTACGTCTCGAGAGCTGTTTAATTCCTCCATGCCATCTCTTCACATTGGAAAGCCTTACTCGAATGCGCTCCCATTCACATCCCTGTGTCTGCAGCCCCTTACGTGGTGTATCTCCCCACCTGCTCCTCTTGGATGTAAATTGACTGAACAGCGAGAGAGAAATCAGCCTTTGTTGCTCTGGCTCGTCTTCCGGTGAACATACCCTGAGAACACTTGCTCCTAAACTATTTCTGTTTGCCAACCAACAGCCAGCCAGCAAACCCACCCACCCACCTAATGGCTGGGGAAAGATGACAGAAGGGAGAGGGAAAGAAGCGAGGGAGAGGAGAGAGGATCCAATGACCAACGTCTTGGCACAGGCCCAATGTGGGTAATTAGAGTCTGCCTCGACTTCGAACACTTCCCATTTGCAGTGTGCATGTATGTTAGGTAGGGGGAAGGGACCACCATGAAGAGTGAGGTTTTTTTTCCTTCTTTCTTCTTAGCCATGGCTCATTGCAAATAGCTTTATGATTATAAATATAATCCTGTGGAGAGAAGCAGCTGTCCCAGCGCTCCACCTCAAAAGAATTCAGGAATAGGTAACCATACAGTTTCTAAAGGCGTTAGGAAGCTTTTGTAAATCTCAGAAAGCAACCTTTCAATGCACAGGAAAAGGAGGTGGAAAATGAAAAGCCCCCACGACTTGGAACAATGCGAGGAGGCAAAGAAGAGACTTGCCCCTTGTTGTGGCTCCTGACTAACTCATCCATGTTTTCTGTCCTTGGACTGTCCCTGCTTTGCTCTTCCAAAAAAACCCCCATCTGTCCAGGTGACATCAGGGCACAGATGGGACTTGGGAGGAAGGAAGACATGCATGCTTGCAGCTTGGCCAGCTCTCTCTTTTAGACAGATTGGACTTCAGCCATTTGATAATGATTGAGGATTTCATTGGTGAATGGAAAGATAATTAATTCTTAATATCAAGTCAGGCACTTGAGAACAAATTCCTTAGCCTGTGCTTCCAGAAGTCCTTTATTTGATATATCTAAGACAAAGATTCTCACCACTGGACCAATTGGCAGCATCAGGATGGATGTTGAAGAGATTGAGATTGTTCACAGCTTCAGTTTGCTTGGTTCCACAGTCAACACTCTTGGCACCAGTAGCCAGGAAATTAAAAAGCTCATTGCCATGGGACAGTCTGCTGTTAGGGACCTCTCCAGAGTACTGAGGAGCAATGGTGTCTCTCTGGAAACTAAGGTGTGTCTAATACAGGCCATGGTCTTTGCAATCACTTGTTATACATCAGAGAGTTGGACAATGACTAAGGAGGATAGAAGGAGAATTGATGCCTTTGAGCTGTGGTGCTGGAGAAGAGTATTGAGAATATCATGGACTGCTAGGAAAGCAAACAGATTCATCCTGAAAAGGGTTAAACTGGGAGGCTCTTTGGAGGCAAGGATTCTGAGGCTCCGTCTAACGTACTTTGGACATGTTGTAAGGAGAGACCGGTCCTTGGAGAGGGACATAATGCTTGGGAGGGTGGAGGGACAGCGCAGGAGGGGAAGACCCTCTATCAGGTGGATTGATTCAGTGACTGGGGTAGAGTTTAGAGCTGTTGTACATAGGGTCACCATGAGTCGCAAGCGACTCAACGGCACATAACAACAACAACAATGGCAGACCTGTACACAGACTAAGAAAAAGTTGCCAGAACACAACAAGGAAATTGTTGTTGTTGACTGCTTTCGAGTCGAGCATGACTCATAGCGACTCTATGAACAAAAGGCCTGAAGCCTTTCTGTAACTATCGTTATTTATCAAAGTTCATAGAGTTTCCAGAGGTATGTTATTTAGGAAGTGGATGCCACATACTGCACAGTTTAAAAATCAGGGAAAGTGTGCATTCAAGTTAAATCCTTTTGCCGAATCTGTTCGATTTCTATGCTGATCAGATAATCTTAGAAGCTAAATGCTACGACGAGGAACATGACATCAAGATTAAAGGAAGACTAATCAATAAAAAACAAGCAGATATGTCTTGGAAAAAGTACACCCAGGTGCTCCTTGTAGGAAAGGATGGTGAAGCTTTGTCTCTCATACTTTGGGCATGTGGCTTGGCGAGGCTATTCTTGGAAAGGAACATCATGCTTGGAAAGGTGGAGGGTAAATGAAGGAGAGGAAGTCCCCAATGAGATGCATTGACACAGTGACTTCAACAGAGACTTTAGTGAGCTAGAGATGATGAGAATGACACAGGATAGGACAGGGTTCGGTTCAGCTGTTCATAGGGTCCCTATGAGTCACACTCGACTCAATGGCACCTAACAACAACAACAAAAAAAAAACCAAACCAGCCTACATTATGTAGATGATACAACCTGGCCTGCAAAACAAAGACTTGAAGCATTCACTAAAAAAAGATCCAAGACCTTCAGTAAGTATTATCCTCAGAATGAAGAAAACAAAATTCCTCACAACAGAACCAATAAGGTCAAGAAAACCGGAGCAGCAAAGACTGGAGTTGCCAGTAAGTTCATTTCCATGGATCCACCATCAGCACATGGTAGCAACCAGCAGTCAGGAAATGAAGACACACTGCTGTTGTTGTTAAGTGTCATCAAGTTGTAGGCAACTCATAGCGACCCTGTGAACAAAAGTCCTCAGCACTTTTGTGGCTTTTATCTTTTCTCCAGATTCATAGGGTTTCTGGAGGCAAGCTATTTTGGAAGTAGATGCCGCTCCTGCTTCCAAGCCTGTTTAATTGGGGAGCTCCACAAAACACTGTCCACCATGGGTAACCATTCTCACATTTGAACCATTGGTATCACAGTGTTCAGCTTCACAGCAACCACAAGTTACCGCTGTATGGCAAATGGACACACCAGGGAGGACTATACAACCTAGAAGTATGTTTAACCAAAAACAACTAAAAACAGACCTGAGGGCTGTGGATTAAAGTTACTCATTTATGGCTTGGAAGACATATTAGTTTGGGCAAATTTACTAGCAAGGACCTCTTTAAAGTGCTAGTGAGCAAAGGTATAAGTCTAAGCACTAAGGTATACCTGACCCAAGTCATGGTATTTGTCATATGTGTAGTAAAATTTCAACAGTGAGACAGAAAGACTAAAGAAAAAGCAATGCCTCTGAATGGTGCTTTAGGTAAAGAACAGTGAATGTACCAGGGACTGTCAAAGAACAAACATCTCCCTTGGAAGAAGGGCAGGAAGTATCCTCCTCAGAGGTGAGGATGGTGAGACTTTATCACACATTAGTTGGAAATGTTGTCAGAGGCCCAGGCTTTGGTCTTCACTCTTACTAAAGTGGAGAGTCAGTGAGAGGTTACACTCAGTGAGATGGATTGACATAGTGGTTGAAGTAACGGACTGAAGCACAGCAGAGCTTGGAAGGATGTCACAGGATCATGCGGGGTTACAGTCTGTAGTACACAGGGTTGCTGTGAGCCAGAGCCGATTCCATGGCCCCTACCAACAAATGGCAAAAAAACACCAAAAGGTGACAAGGTGAGGCTTAAGAAGTCCTCCACAAGCTTAAATTTTAACTCATGGATGTGACATTGAAACCTAGAGAAAAGTCTGTGTCCCACATGCATGTTGTGAATTAGTTACCATTGGTTTGTGGTGAATATATATA
>NW_006399785.1:8187277-8194152 GCF_000299155.1 Elephantulus edwardii
AAATATATATGTTAGAAAATATATATATCTATGTATATATCTATGTATATATATGAATGAAAGTCTCATACCAGGTTCATTATCATTGCTCAAACCCATCACCATGGCAGCTGAGTATTTTTCGTGTCTTTTAGCACAATAGTAGATAATATTATGTGGTAATCTATAGAATTCTCATTGAAGAGAATCTCCAGACCCATTTTCAAAGTCTTTCCTAGTCAGAAGTTCTACTGACACCTGTCTCCTATGGCTGGCCTGACTGGTATTTGAAATTCTGGTGACATGGCTTCCAACATTACAGCAACCTGGAAACCACCAAAATGATAGGCAGATAGTGATATATATTTTCACATACAAATATAGATATGTTTTCCGTTTCTACCAGTAAATGCCATTGATAACTTAAAAACAATTCACTGATGTTGAACTGCAACCAACAGTGGGTTTTCAGAGGCTATAAATTCCACAGGAGGTGAACACCCATCTGTCTCCTAAGGAACAGCTGGTGGCCTTGAACTGCCTGACTTTGGATTGGCAATGTAACTCCTTACCTGCTATGCCACCAAAGCTACACAGTTGATGTATAAATGTTGTCTCTTTCCTTTGCCTCTCCTAACTCACTGTGGAACATTTTTGAGACCCAAAGCAACCCTGCTTGGGGAAGGAAGCCCATGTTGTCCCAAATCTGGCTTTCTTAACTCTTTTGCCTGTGAGGAGATGAAACCCTGAGAGAATGCCTGTTCTTTCTCTTCCCTTTCATATTCGTGTTGCCCTGTGTTGAGCCAGGCTAGGAGTAGAGTATCTATCACTCCTTGAGGCAGGTACAGCTCAGAAGCAGGAAGGGAAATGAGTTTCTGAAGGGCCTTTTTTAAAATTTTGTTTTTTAATTCATTGCCAAGGATTTTGAAAGCTGAAGGTTTGGTGGGTTTTCATTTGTTTGTTTATGTTAGAGCCAGACCTCCTTCAGGGGGAAAAAATGGTTTGAGCTCTAAAAATCAAATGAAGACATTTTTAACGTCATTTACAGAATAGAGAAGAATAAATTATATTGTATAAGCCTTTTTTACCCAACAAAAAGACTTTACATTTCAAAATCCAGTGGCAGGAACAAGATCAAAGGAATGATGCTTTATCTTATTGTTATTTTTATTGTTAGGTGCCTTCATAGTGACTTCATATGACTCACAGTGACAATGTTAACAATAAGTGAACCCTGCCCTATCCTGTGCCATCCTCATCATTTCAGACACACTCAAGCTGAATCACTGTGTCAATCCATCTTGTTGGGGGAGTCTTCCTCTCTTTGGCTGGCCTTCCATTTTTCCAAACATGATGTCCCTTTCCAAGAAATAACCTTTCCTAGCAACATTGTCTAAATTATGTGAGACAGCTTTACTCTTTTTGCCTCCAAGGAACATTCTGGCTATAATTTTTCTAAGATCTATCTGTTTGTTCTTTTGGCAGTCCAAAGTATCTTCTAGGATACTCAATACTATACTCCAAACCCACAACACAATAATTGTTATTATTGTGGTTGAGGTGGTGGTGGTGGTGTAGTCATCAAATCAGAACCAACCCATACTGAACACTCCAGTGGGTTTTAAAAGGCAGTTAATTGCCTGGGAGGAGATTGCCCATCTTTCTCTTGCAGTGCACCTGGTGGATTTGAGCTGCATTTCTTTGGGATTGAAGCGAAGCACAACAAATGCTGACCAATTTTGCACTCTCTTCACAGTGTGTTCAAGATCATTGTTGCAATCACTGTGTCAATCCAGTCTATTGAGGATCTTCCTCTTTTTTCTCTCTCTTTTATCAAGTATAATATTTTTCTCCAATGTTGGTCTTTCCTTTTAACATGTTATAGTATTGACCTAAAATTTGACTTTTTTTTTTCCATTTCAGTTAGCCCCCTTTGGTCTCCCGCTAACTTAATGGCAGACACATGGTCTTGCAAATCATCAACAGCTGTGGGACTAGGTTTAAGAAAAAGTATTTCCCACACTGAGGAGCTAGACTTTCAGTGGCCAAGATTTGAGAGAAACTAGAGCAAGACTTTGTTGAAAGTGAGACCTTCATGGTGACACCCTAGTGGAGACACTCTGGTGATGCTGGTGGAGAGACTGTGACATTTCTGTGAAGTAACTCTGGCAAACTGTGACCTGAGGTTTCTTGCATTTGTGCTGACCACAGTTAAAAGTGTTGCTGTTCTTGCAAGATGCTTGAAGAGAAATTGATTTATAACTAGTCTAATGAAAACCTTAGGGAGCTCTGGTGACCTAGTGGCAAGAAGCTGTGCCGCAATCCAAAAGGCACGAGGTCCAAAGCCACCAGCTGCTCCATGCGAGAAGGATGGGCAACCTCCTCCGATCTGATTAAATGCCTCTGAAAACCCGCTGGAGGGTCTGCTATTGGTTGGTTCTGACTTGATAGTAAACAACAATAACAAGGCAAACCTTGATGGATGATTTGGATTTGACTGGTGAACTGAAACCAGAGGCTGGATTTATTGGGGAATTGTGTCTTGGGACTGCTTGGCTAAAACTTGAATTTCCATTGGGTACTATTCTTTGCCTCCTCACTCTCCAATTTATTTCCCTAATAAACCTCATTCTTGGTACCACAACTATGAGTCTGTGAGTTAACAGTGAATAAACAAAGCTGGGCTATGGCTCTTTATCTGCTTTCTGCTCTGGAGCAGGGAGGGGCTGTGCTATTCTCACTGCCTCTGGACCTATCAGAGAGATGCTCATGACTCTGTGTCCATAAATCCTGTTTTCTGCCCTCTGGACACTTGTCAAAAGTAAGCAAGAGAAATTCTTCCATCCTCACTTCTAAGGAGCATTTTGCATGTTTCTTGCAAGACAGATCAGTTCGTTCTTCTGACTCAAAACTGACTGCTGTTAAGTTGGAACCATAGTTGACCCTCCCGCAGCCTTCTGAGGTTTTACATCACATGTAAGGAGTTTACCCGTGTTGTTCCTGCTGCTCCACTGGTGAATTCAAACCACCAGAGAAGCATGGTGTTTGGCTTAACAGCACAATTCCCTAAGAACTACTCACCAAAGTTCTTTATACTACCATGAGCCCATGATATACCTAAAGTTTTTCTCCAACATCATGATTCAAAGGCACCGATTCTTCTCCAGTCTTTCTTACACGCCCAGTTTTCAAATGTGCATGTTATTGTTACATGCTGTTGAGTCAACTATGACTCATTGCGACCCTGTAAACAATCTCTCTAAACCTTGCCCTATCCTGAGTCAACCTTACCATCTCTGACACTTCTGACTCCTTTGCTCCAGTTGCTGTGTTAATCTATATTATTGAGGGTCTTCCTCTCTTGTAATGACCTTCCAGCTTCCCAAGCATGATTCCTTTCTCAATGACTGTCTCATCCTGACAACATAAGCAAAGTATGTGAGGAGGAATTTCACCACCCTTGCCTTCAAGGAGCAAACTGGTTTCACTTTTTCCAAGACAGACCTATTTGTTCTCTTGGGATGTTCAATGACCTTCTCCAATTCCCCTGAAGGTGTTGGTTCTTCTAATGTCATTCTTGGTCACAGTCTATCTTTCAGGTGAAAAGCAAGCAATTGAAAAGAACCTGGCCTGCGCAAGGCACACCTTTAGATGGATGTTTCGGCTCTTTATCACTCGGGAGAAGTCCTTGACAACTCGTCTTCTGATCTCCTGACATCTGCTGCCAAGAGTATTGATTGTGCTTGTAAGATGAAATCATTTACAACTTCAGCCCTTTCTCCATCATCATACTGCCTCGGTCCAGTGGTAAGGGTTGTTGTTTTCTTTAAGTGGAGATACAATCTATATTGAAGGCTATAGTAATGGATATGAGGTGATTGAAAATACTCTGGCTTGGATCAGGCACCGCTTGCTCACAAAATTGATATATACACTTTTGAACACATTCAAGGGATCTTTTACAGTACATTCACCCAATGCAATATTTGATTTCTACATTACACATGCCTATTTGTTATGTAAACAAGCAAGCTGAAATCCTTTACAACTTTAATCTTTTCTCCATTTATCATGATGCTGCATATTGCTCGAGTTGTGAAGATTTTTGTTTTCTTTATTTTGAAACTTATTTCATACTGAGGCCACAGCACTCATCAGCAAATGCTCCAAGTATCCTTTGCCTTTCAGGAAATAAGCTAGTATTTCTGCATATCACAAATTGTTAGAGTCTTCTTGAAGCAATGATGCCAGATTCTTTTTCATATTCATCTAGTTTCTCAGATTATTTGCTCAACAGATTGAATATGTATGCTTGAATAATAGTTTTAGGGAAATGTGCTGTCAGAGATCTCTCCAGAGTACTGAAGAGCAAGGATGTCTGTCTAGAGACTACTTACTATGTATGCACCAGAAAGAGGAACAATGACTAAAGCTGATAGAAGAAGAATCAATGCCTTTGAGTTGTCATGCTGGAGAAGAGTATTGGACATTCTATGGACTACCAGGAGAACAAACATATCTGTCTTGGAGAGGAGAAAGCCAAGCTATCCCTTGAAGGCAAGGATTTTGAATTTCTATGTCACATGCTTTGGGCATTTTACCAGGAGGGGCCAGTCCATGGAAGAGGACATGATGTTTGGAAGGGCGGAGGGACAGAGCAAGAGAGGAAAACCTTAGATGAGATGGATTGACACAGTGCCTAGGTTAATAGTGGTAGGTGTACTGGAGACAGTGAGATTGATTCAGGATAGGACAGGGTTCAGAGTTACTGTACATAGGGTTGCTGTGAGTTGTAGGTGACTCAATGGCACATAATAACAGCAAAGACTATCATACACTGAAAAACTAAATATTAGAATTTTTGTTGTGTTGTTAAGTGCCGTCGAGTTGTAGGCGACTCATAGCGACCCTATGAACAAAAGTCCTAGACACCTGTATAACTTTCGTCCTTTTCTCCAAGTTATGGAAGTGGATGCCACTCCTGCTTCCAAGCTTGTTTTAGTTGGGGAGCTCCACCAAACACTGTCCACCATGGGTAACCCTTATCGCATTTGACTCCTCAGTGTTACAGTGTTCGGCTTCACAGCGACCACAAGTTACCTCTGTACAGTAAGTGGACATACAATTACGGTTAGCTGTATCAAAGATCCAGTTATGTGAATCATTAGCATCACAGTTTAATGTCGTGGAATATTTTGTCATAGCTTGACATATTGGGAGCATCAAATGTATTCTAAAGGTGTATCTTCATTGTCGTATTATTATCTCACAGCACATGTTTACTAGTCATGTAGATATTAAAAATAACCCAACAAACAGAAAACGGTAAATCTTGTTGTTGTTGTTGTTGTTGTTGTTGATATGTGCCATCTGGTCATCTGTGACCCCTGGCAACCCTATCTTTGTACAACAGCTCTGAAGTCTGCCCTATTCTGAGCCAGTCTTACTGGCTCCAACACACCTATCCTCATTACCCCAGTTATTGTATCAATCCATCTCATCTGAGGTCTTTTACTCCTGTGCAGTCCTTCCACACTTCCAAGCATGCTGTCCTTCTCCAAGGACTGGTGCCTCCTGGCCATGTCCCCAAAGTATGTGAGACAAAGCTTCAAAATCCTAGTCTCCAAGGATAAATTTGGTTTCACCCTCTCCAAGACAGATTTAGTTGTTTTCTTAGTGGTCGATGGTATGGTCAAGACTCTTTTCCAGCACCACAACTGGAAGGTACTGATTCTTCTTCTGTCATCCTTAGTCACTATCCAGATCTCTAATACCAAGAGTAAATTGCCTTATCTTTCTCTTGCAATGTGGTTTATAAGGGCGGCAACTTATTGTTAGTATTTTGTTTTGTTTTGTTTTGGTTTTGGTTTTTGGGTTTTGGTTTTGGTTTTTCGTTTTTCTGTTAAGGTGCATTCTGTGATCACCCATATCCTTCTTCCTTTTTTCCTTTTTTTAAAATTAATTTTAATGAAAGTTTATAGATACTTACGGTTTCCATTCATTCATTCTTGCACTTTTCACCTTGACCACCCCCTGTGCCCCCAATTTGCTCTTCTCTTTGAAAAGTAACAGAAAAGTTCTAAATTAGCAATCCAATACATAACACACTGTGTCCAGAACTCCTTATGGAGAGATATACTAAAAACAATAAAAATACTAAATAAATTAGTCTGAAGCACTTATAGCTATTTTCATGAATAACTGGCAATCTTTCCATTTTGTCTTAAGAAATATCCATCTATTCAATGCACTTTTCTTGAATATCTACTGTAAGTTAAGCCTGGCTTTATATCCTGTTATCATGTTGACTCTAACTCATGGAAATCCCATACATCTTAAAGTAAAACCATGTTCTTCAGCGTTTTCAATGACTGGGTTCTGAGAAGTAGATTTTCAAGCCTCATCTCCAGAGGAAGATGTCTCCAGAGGAACTTCTAGATGGACTTGAACCTCCAACTTTAAGTTAGCAGCCAAGCAGGTTAGCTATTTGTTCCTCCCAGGGACTCTTATGAATTGGATTATTGTTGTCAGAAAATATTAAGTCAGCTCTAACTCATAGCGACCTTGTGTACAATAGAAATAAACACCATCTGCTCCTGCACCATCTTCACAATCATGGTTAAGTTTAAGTTCACTGTTACAGTCACTGTGTCAATCCATCCCATTGAGGATCTCCTTTCTGGTCAATACTTCTTTACCATGCATGATATCTTCATCCAATATCTACCTACCCTCTGGTGTCAACCTGATTCCAACTCAGAGCAATGCTACATCAGATTTCTGAGGCTACAAATCTTTACAACAGGATACTGTTCATCTTTTTTCCCCAGAGTTTTGTCCAGTGCAGAGCTGATTACATAGAAGATGTGGTAGATATTTAATAATTACATAAATAA
>NW_006399785.1:8194523-8209613 GCF_000299155.1 Elephantulus edwardii
AGATGTGGTAGATATTTAATAATTACATAAATAACAAATAAAATGCACCCTTGAGAAAACTCAAAGTTTCTAAGTGTTCCTCATGTCTTCAAGAAGGGTTCAGGAATTCCTGGGGGAAAATCAACTAACCAGTGGAGCCCTCTCACGGGCAAGAAGGATGTCAAGTCATCTGCAATGACATACAGACCAGATAGTCCAGGAGACTATAGATCTGGTCTGGAAAAATAGTAAAAGGCAGAGCAAATGCCAACACCCAATCGTAAAGGATAAGGATGAAGAATGAGCAGTGAAGGCTCCTTCCTGCCACCACCTGGGCCATACACAACCCCTGCAGAACTGAGACAACCTCTGAAGAGGAAAGAAGTGCAGCCAAGAAGTCTTGAATTTAGTTCGTTTTACCCCAAAGTAAAGAAGAGAAATGTGTCTGAGGTTACCTATGCTTGTTTGTTGTTATTGTCACATGTTGTTGGGTCAGAACAAATTCTGCCCCTTCTGTGGGTTTTCAGAGTCTGCAGATTGCCCAAGATTGCTCCTCTTTCTCCCATGGAGTAGTTGGTGGATTTGAAACACCTCTCTTGTCACATGGTATGACAACATCTTACCCACCAGGCCACCTAGGTTTGGGGAGATTACATTTTCTGCTCTTAGGCAGTAAAAAAAAAAAGTTTATGGGTAGAGGAATATAGAAGCTCACTGTACTTAAAGAGAAACAAAGAAAATGCCTTTTTAGTACATCTGACTATGAAATTACCCACAAATGAAAATGTGAGATTGAGTACTTGCTTTGTGCATGTAGTTGGAAGGATAGCCAAGAGTATTTCCAAAGCCAAGACTGTGGCTTCAAGAACAATAATTCTACTGGATCATACTTTATATCTCAAAGACTAGGTATCAGCTTGTCAACAGATAATTTCTCTTTTTATTTTAACGTGTGCCGTACATCTTCAAATCATCACCACCCAAAAGTAGGAATATATTTTTCTGGTGAGTAAACCTCATGATTCCTAGTATTAGATTCTCTAAATTAACTTGCAAAGCCATTCTCCACGAAATTGATTTTCACTCACGGTGGCCTCACATATACCAGAGGAGTTCTGTGCTCTGTAGGGTGTTGACTGACTGATTATCTATCTTCTGGGGATTCTCTAATGACACTGAAACTCCCAACCTTTTGGATGGTAGGTGAGAGTGTCAACCATTCTTACTGTCTGGGAGCTCCTCCTAATTGACAGCATCATTTAATTATCCAAACTCCTCAACTCAACAGCACTTAACTCCAACAACAACCTTATTTAATCAACCCCTCCTTGGGCTCTAGCACTTTAAAGAGGTCCTTAACTGCATATTTTCCCACTGTAATACGTCATTCAGTTCCTTGACTACTGCTTCCGTGTGTGTTGATTATGTATCCAGGTAAAACTAAATCCTTGACAACTTCAAGAGGATCAGTGGACAGCTGATAGTTTTTACTGAGCTCAAATGATGTACTCAACAGTGCATGTGTTCTTGGGATGTTGTCTCATTTCCTGTTGTCCACACCGTGATCTGTAAGTTGAAGCATCAGCATATCCTGCGAGCTTGCTGGAAATACAGACCCTCAAGATACAGCCTGACCTACCAAGTGCCTAACCTGCATTTTTCACAAGCTTCCTTGGAGATTTAGATGCACGTTGAAGAGTGAGGAATGCTGTCCCTGTTGGTTCCAAGGATTGATTACTTCTGGTGCTTGCATGATAAGTTATAACGACAATTTTACATAACAGTTTCATGGATGATAATCAGTATAAGGCTTATTTCAAGGAGCTAAAAAATAATACTACTTCAAAAAAACTTTTTCCAATAGAAATCCCACAGACTAGGGAAAAAAACATTTGACAATGGTATTTCAGACAGAGGTCTCATTGCAAGGAGTAGTTATTGCTGTGCAATGAGCCATGGTTCCAACTCATGTGGGCTATGTACAACAGAAGAAAACACTGCCTAAGATTGTGAAGTTATCGTAGCCTACTTTGTGCTTAAGTCCATTGTTGTTGTCACTGTGCCAATCCATCATGCTGAGGGTTTTCCTCTTTACCCTTGATCCTGTACTTTACCAAGCATAAGGTCTTTCTCCAGGAAGTAATCTCCTGTCCAAACTTCAAGACACAAAGTCTCACCCTCCTCGCTTCTAAGGAGCATTCTGACTGCTCTTAAAAGACAGATCTGTTTAGGTTTTATCAGTCCATACAGTAATCAACCTTCTGAGCCAATGCCACAATTCAATAGCATTAATTGTTTGGTTTTCCTTATTCATTGACCAGCATATGAACTCAAATTTGTCTCATTGCCCTTGAGTTCTAACCACTATATAACTGATCGATCCTTCAACTGGTTTTTAGAGGTTAAATCACAACAAAAAAAGAGTGATGATCTTAATACATCGGCACTGCAGTCAGATTCCAACATCCAAAAGGATTCCACCTTTGGTTTAGCAATGCAACTCCCAACAGACTGTACCACCAGAATTCCATGTATTTAGGAGGTCAGAATGCTCCTTAGAAGCAAAGATGAAGCAGCTTTGATGTCAGTCTAGATACAAAGGTGCGCCTAATCTAAGCCATGGTCTTCTCAATGACATGTTACGCTTCAGAGAGTTGGACAATGACTAAGGATGACAGAAGAAGAATAGATGCCTTTGAGTGATGGTGCTGGAGAAAAGTCTTGAACATACCATGGACTGCTAAGAAAACTAATAGGTCTGTCTTGGAGAGAGTGAAACCAAGTTTCTCCTTAGAGGCTAGGATTTTGAAGCCCTGCCTCACTCACTTTGGGCACATAGCCAAGAGAGGTTGGTCCTTGTACAAGAACATCATGCTCGTAAGGGTGGACAGACATCACAGGAGAGGAAGACCTTGGATGAAATGGATTGATGCAGTAACTGGGACAACAGGGGTTGGTGTGTCAGAATTAGTTAGACTGGTTCAGGACAGGGAAGGGTTCAGAGCTGCTGCTCATAGGGTTGATATACATCATAGGTGACCCAATGGTACATAACAACAATAATATACTATGACAAGTTTGGAAGCAGGAGTGGCATCCACCTCCTAAGCAACATGCCTCTGGAAACTCTGAACTTTGATAAATGTCGATAGTTATAGAGAAGCTTCAGGTCTTTTGTTTATAGGGTCTCTACGAGTCATGCTCTACTCGAAGGCATTCAAGAACAAGAACATTATCATTTGATTTCTGGTGCTTCTGTTGCTGCTTCTGTGTTTGTGTAGATTGTGTATACAAGTAAAATTAAGTCTTTGATCACTTCAATCTTCAAAATCTATTAAAAGTTATGTTGTTTTTTTAAATGTCACTGAGTCCACTATAGCTTGTAGAAACCCTATGAACTCTTTACACTTTAAACTATCAGATTAAAGAATAAATGTGTACCTGATGAAAGCAATGGTATTTTCAAGTCATTCCTATTCATATGAAAATTAGACAACAAATAAGGAAGAGTAAAGAGAAAATCAATGAGTTATGCTGTTATGAAGAGTACTGGGTCTATGACGAGCTCCCATATGAACAAGCAAATCTACCTCAGAGGTATTGTAACCAGAGTGCTCCTGAGAGGTAAGTATGATGAAACTTACCTAATTTACTTTCAGCATGTTGTCAGCAAGGTATACTCCATGGAAAAAGGCATTATTCTGGGAAAGGTGAAGGGTAGGAGAAAGCGATCAATCAATGAGATGGATTGACGCAGTAACCTCAACAATGAGCTCGAGCGTTATGGAGACTATGATGATGGCACAGAATAAGCCAAGGCTCGGATTTGTTATTCGTAGAGTCTCTGTGAGTCGTAGTTGTCTGGACAGCACCTAACAACAAAGGATGAACGCAAGGTCAAAACAACAGATCAAAACCTTTCCGTATTCTGCACCATCCTCACAAACTTCACCATGTTCAAGCCTATTGTTACAGTAACTGTGTGAATCCATCTGACTGTGGACCTTCTTCTCTATTTCGCATCCTTCACCTTTCTCTGTATAATGTCTTCTGACAATATCCCCAAAACATGTGAGATAAAGTGTCATCATTCTTGCCTATGGAAACACCATGGTTAAACTTTCTCCAAGATGTATGTGTTAGTGTAGTTTGGGGTTACTTTTTTTAAAAAATGCTTTTGAAGTCTATGGAGGAGAGAATAGTCTAAAAGTATTATATTTTAGGGCATTATTTTTATCGTAGGAGTACGCAATGAGGGTTGCAGAGTGGATTATATTTGGGGGTAGGGGGTGGGGTTTGGGGAGGTGCGGGGGTATTGTGTACCAATGAGGGAGTTTTTCTTTTGCTTTTCAAGGTTTCAAGGAGAGGAGAAAATGGGGGGGGTTGTGTGGGGAGAAGGGTGCAACAATGAATGAATGGAATTCCAAAATCTCTGTAGATGTTCATTGAAATGAAAAATTCCAAAATCTCTGTAGATGTTCATTGAAATGAAAAATAAACAACCTAAATTAAAAAAAAAAAGAAGATGAAAATGTAAAAAAAATGCTTTTGGCTATCCATCAGATATGTAATGTAATACTTTTTATCAACACTACAATTCAAAGGCATTTATTCTTCTCATGCCTTCCTTATTCGTTGTCCAACTTTCAGATGCATGGGAAGTAATTGAAAAGATCAAGACTTGGATCAGATGCACCTTAGTCTTTACATTTATAACTTTGCCCTTTAGCAATCTGGAGAGACCTTTCCCAGTGCAATATGTCCTTTGATTTCTTTATCAATTTCTGCTACCATGTGTGGATCCAGATAAAATGAAATAATTTGAAACTTCAATCTTTTCTCCATCTACTATGATGTTGCATATTGTTTCAGTGGTAAATATTTTTTTCCTAATGTGGAGATGTAATTAATAATGAAGGCTGTTGTCTTTGATCTTCTACAGCAAATGTTTCAAGTCCCCTTCACTTTCTACAAGTAAAGTTGTAACATCTGCATCACACAGTTTTTAGATGTCTTCCCCCAGTTCTGATCTCATGTTCTTCTTGAAAGAATCCAGATTCTCAAAAGGTTTGCGCAGCCTAAGGACTGAACAGGTTTTTAGGATACAGTCCTGACACATACTTTCCTGATTATAAATCATGCAGTGTTCCATTGTTATATTAAGCAGTTACAACTGCTTCTTAGTCTGTCTATAGATTTCACACGAGCATAATTAAGTGTTCTGGAATTTCCATTCTTCTCAATGTTAGCCATAATTTGTAATGATCCACACAGTGGAAAAAACTTTGCAAAATCAGTAAAACACAAGTAATATCTTTAGAGCAATAGCAGTAGTCTTTATAAAACAAATAAAAAGCCAGCATGATGCAAGAGTCTCAGAAAGTCTAAATAGATTGCCAACTATGTGGTGACACAATGGTTAAGTGCTGATAGCACAATGTGTAAGTGCTCAGCTGCTAACTAAATGATCAAAGGATCTAGTCCAGCAGCTTCTTCAAGGGAGAAAGATGCGGCACTCTGCATCTATAAAGATCACATTCTTTATTCAAAACATCAGTTTTTAAAGTTTTGGTGTTATTTTAGTGTAAATATACAGAAAGGATAGATTTTCATTAATTCATTGATAGACATTTTTCCTCTATCTTCCTTCCCTGCCTCTCTCTCAATTCACTTTGTAATGTATGTCTTGTTCCAAACTCTATATTTCCATATGCAAAATGTCTAATCATCTACTCCCTTCACAAAGTCCTTTCCTTCACCTATTCTCATGTAGTATTCATTATTTATCAATTCTTTTCCTGCTTTCTCTCCCCCATCCATGTCCATTTTGTATTTATTACAGTGGTCTTATATACAGTATTTTGGTTTTTGTGACTGAGATATTTCACCCATTCATATCTCCTAGGTTTATTTATGCTGTGATATAAGGTTGCTGTGGATTGCAAGTGACTTGATGGAATTTGTTATAACAATAACAAGTTCTCTGTTTTGTAGTGCTGTGTAATATTCCATTGTGTGGATGTACCACAGTTTTTTCTACCCATTTGTTTGTTGGCAGACACTTGGACTGCTTCTATGTCTTCTCTTCACTTTTGTTAATAATGCAGCAATAAAAATGCATAAGCATGCATCTATTTGTGTCACAGCTTTCATTTCTTTGGGGTATGTCCTTAGCAGTAGGATAGCAGAGCCAAGTGGTATTTTTATTTCCAATTTTTTGAGAAAATGCTAAAATACCTTCCATAGTGGCTGTACCATTTTACAATCACATCAGCAGTGAATCAGAGTTCAAATCCCTCCACAGCCTCACCAGCATTTGTTGCTTGCTGCGCTGTTGAACTTTGCTACTGTTGCTGTGGTGAAATGATATCTCATTGCTAGTTTGATTTTTATCTCTCTAACGGCTGGGCTCTATGAAGAGAAGTGTGGCATTAGGATTGATGGATGATCTATCAACAATCTGCGTTATGCAGATGACACAACCCTGCTCGCTGAAACTGAGGAGGACCTCATGCACTCACTGTAGAGGGTCAAGGACTGCAGCCTTCAATATGGACTGAGGCTCAATGTCAAGAAGACAAAGATTCTCACCACTAGACCAATCGGTAGCATCAGAATGGATGGCGAAGAGATTGATATTGTTCACAGCTTCAGCTCTTGGCACTAGCAGTCAGGAAATCAAAAAACGTATTGCAATGGGAAAGTCTGCGGTTGGGACCTCTCTAAAGTACTCAAGAGCAAAGGTGTCTCTCTGGAGACTAAGGTGCACCTGATACAGACCATGGTTTTTGCAATCAGTTGTTATGCACCAGAGAGTTGGAAAATGACTAGGGAGGACAGAAGGAGAATTGACGCCTTTGAGCTGTGGTGCTGGAGAAGAGTATTGAATGTACCGTGGACTGCCAAGAAAACAAAGAGATTCATCCTAGAGAGGGTTAAACCAGGCTGCTCCTTGGAGGCAAGGATTCTGGGGCTTCGTCTGACATACATTGGGCATGTTGCAAGGAGAGACAGGTCTTTAGAGAGGGACATAATGCTTGGTAGAGTAGAGGGACAGTGCAGGAGGGGAAGACCCTCTATGAGGTGGATTGATTCGGTGACTGGGGTAATTGGGATGGGTGTGTCAGAGGCAATGTGATTGGCACAGGATAGAGCAGGGTTTAGGGCTGTTGTACATAGGGTCGCAAACAACTCGATGGCACATAACAACAACAGGAACAATAGCTATAGGAATTTTGACCATTTCTTCATGTATTTATTGGCCATCTCTCTTCTACAGAGAAGTGTCTATTCATATTTCATTTTATGATTAGGTAAATATTACATTCTTAGAAACCCTGGGGGACAGGTCTACTCTGGCCTCTACAATCACTCTGAGTCACAATCAGGAGATATGTGTCACCCACATTGGATAGTAACTTATACACCAGGATGCTGGTGAAGTCCCAGTGTTGTTCAGGTGCTCACTAGATTTTAGGTGGAACTGAGCTGAATCAAATCTAATGCATAGTGATACTATTAATTACATCCCAGTGTTGAACTGGAACCTTCATTCACTGTTGGAGGGAGTGTAAAATGGTGCAACCACTATGGAAAGCTGTATGGTGCTCTCTCAAAAAGTGGCAAATACAAATACCATTTGACTCAGCAATTCCACTACTGGCAATATACCCTAAAGATGCTAGAACTGTCACCCAAGCAGATATATACACACTCATGTTTATTACTATATTGTTCACAATGGCAAGGTGTTGCAAACAACTCAAGTCCCCATCAATAAACAAATGAATAGAGAAGCTGTAGTATATTAACACAATGGAATACTATGCAACACTGAAAAACTAGGAACTTAAGAAATATTATACAAAATAGTGCTGGAGGACATTATGCTGAGTGAAATATCTCAGTCACAAAAGGACAAATCCTGCATAGCACCACTGTTGTTGAACAAGACTGGCAACAGGGTTCGGATGAGACTGTGAAAGATGGGATAAATTATGTACACTGCATTGAGACAGATGAGAGAGAGAACTGTTTAAAATCAATGTATGACTGGGTATTATGGTCATGACAAGAGTCCAGGATGAAGGTTGCATAGTGGAGTGAACTCGGGGGGAGAGATTGTAAAACAATGAAAGAATTTTTCTTTTCAAAGAGAATAGCAGACTGAGGGGAGGGGTGGGCAGGGAGAAAAGTGCAACAAAGAATGAATGGAAATCCAAAGTATTTGTATACGTTCATTAAAATTAATAATAATAAATTCAGTCCCACAAAGATAAATATTGTATGAGACCATTATTTTAGAAGGAGTAAAGGATTTAATAGGGGTGGGAGAGACGGGAAGCAGAGGGATGTGGATGTACAGGGGGAAGAGGAGATTAATCATTGGATTGTACAGTTTGATGGGTGGAAGGGGAGAGGGAAATTGAAAGAATTTGTTTGAATTTGTATTAGAATTTTGTAAATAAACTAGTGGGGGAAAAAGTCAGCTTGGGGAGGGAGAATGGAGGGAAGAGGGTAAAATGTGCAACAATGAATGAATGAAAATCTAACTTTTCTGTAAACTTTTGTTAAAATGACAATTAAAATAAAAAATTTTATTAAAAACAACAACAACAATAATAATAATAATAAACACTACCTTAGATCATCTGAGTAAAAACATTTGGAAACTATAATGTAGCACAGAGTCATGAGGTATTCTTTGGCTTAAAAGTGTGTAATTAGAACCACATAAGAGAGTCAAAATATAAGGCTGTTTATTTTGTGGATTTTTTGCTCTGCAAGTATTTTTATTTTTTCCTTTTTTTATAGTAAGTGAAAGCTTGTTAAGAAAATTGGTTTTACATTCAATCTTTCCAACAATTTTACTTTATATATTCATTAAAATACCCACAATGTGTAGTACTCGAATTACTCCTTTTAATTTTCATTTCCATTAATCCTTCTGATCTATGCTTTCCTGCCTTTTGCCTGTATCCTTGGGGAGAATACTGCTCTTTTGGCCTTAAATAGTTGACAATTTTGAGAGAATACTCCCAGGATGTTGTTGTTCATTTTCTAGGTCTATTGTCTGGCTGAAAAACAAGCATCAATAAATACATTCAACAAAAGTAGAGACTTTGTTGTTATGGTGGTTAGGTGCCTTCTAGGCAACTATGACTTACAGCAACTCTACAAACAACAGATCTCAACCCTGCCCTATCCTGCCTTATCTTCATCATCTCTGATATTCTTGAGCCCTTGTTACAGTCCTTCTGTCAATCCATCTTGTTAAAGGTGTTCCTCCTTTCGCTGACCTCCCAGCCTCCCAAGCATTATGTCTTTTCCAAAGACTGGCTTCTCCTGAAATCATGTCCAAAGTACATGTTGCACCTATTAATGACTAATAACAACTAAAATGCCTTCATAATAATGGCATTAAAATAATATAATAATCATACTCATAACAATACTGTACTATAAATGTGCATAAATTATGTTAGTTATAGAGCAAAGTTCTGTACAGAAATTATGTTAGTTATAGAACAGAGTTCAGGTCTGTTGTGCAAAACTTACTCTCACTTGTATTTGGCTTGATAACACTTAATCACTGCTAAATGAAACTAATGCTGTTATATCTCTTCCACTTTGTACATTACTCTTTGTCAATGTGCTGTATGAAATAACCTAGGTTTGCTGTGATGCTGAACCTTGTACCATTGGACTATCAAATACCACAATGGTTTCCCATTGTGACTGAGATATTTCACTCAGTATAGTGTTGTCCAGGGTCACCCATTTTGAGTAATATTTCATGAGTTCCTTGTTTTTCAATGCAGTGTAATAGTCCATTGTGTGAATATACCACAGCTTCTCTAGCCATTCGTTTGTTGATGGGCACTTAGTTTGTTTCCAACTCCTTGCTATTGTGAACAAAGCCGCGATAAATATGGGTGTGCATATATCTGCTTGAATGTCAGTTATGGTCTCTTTGGGATATATTCCCAGTAGTGGAATTGCTGGGTCAAATGGTATCTCTATTTGCAACTTTTTGAGAAAGCGCCATACTGCTTTCCACAGTGATTGCACCATTTTACACTTCCACCAACAGTGAAAAAGGGTTCCATTTTATCCACAACCTGACCAGCATTTATTTGTTGCTTGCCATAATGACCTTTTTCTGTCTTCATAGATGACATCCTGGATGCCATCCACAAATTAGCTGCTCCTTGATTATTGGGGTTTAATACATCAAACCTATTCTTTTTTAATATAAGTAGAATAGACTCAAGTTATGTTTTGGTTCTTATGGACTTGATCTAAGTTTCTACAGCTTCAATTTGAACTTCTTGTTGTTATGTGCCATTGAGTCACCTGCAACTGATAGTGACCCTATGTACAACAGCTCTGAAGCCTGTTCTGCCCTGAGCCAGTTTCACAGACACACCTACCCACATTGCTCTAGTTACGACATCAATCCAGTCTCATCCTGGGCCTTCCTCCCCTACACTGTCCCTCCACCCTTCCAAGAACTATGTCCTTCTCCAACTATTGGTCTCTCTTGGACAAATGCCCAAAGCATGTGAGACAGAGCTACAAAATCCTAGCCTCCAAGGAGAAACTTGATTTCACCCTCTCCAAGACAGACCTGTTTGTTTTTGTTTTTTTTTCCTTGGGGGTCTATGGTATGTTCAAGCCTCTTCACCACCACCACAAATCAAAGGCATCAATTCTTCTTCTGTCATCCTTAGTCTTTATCCAGTTCTCTGACGCAGAGCAAGTAATTGCAAAACCACAGACTGGATCAGACACACCTGAGTCTCTAGACTGACATCATTGCTTCTCAGTCCTCTGAAAATGTCCCTGACAGCAGATTTACCTAAAGCAATTCACTTTTTTCTTTCCTGACTACTTGTACCAAGAGTGTTGATTGTGGGGTCGAGCAAGCTGTACCTGTCCACAATCAGCCCCTAGCTTTGTTTTGACTGCTGATATTGAACTTCTCCACTGATTCCTTCAACAGATGCAGTCAATCCAATTCTTGTGTAATCTGATGAGGTCCATGTGTATAGTTGCCATAATGTTTTTTATAAAAATGCTATTTGCAACAAGTACTTCATACAAAAATCAATGATCTTATCTTTAGCCTTATTTCTGTGTTCAAGGCCATATTTTCCACTTCTTTGTTTCCAACTTTTGCATTCCAGTCACCAATTAGTGTTAATTACATTTTGATTGTACATTCAATTCGTTTCAGACCGCAAAAGTTGGAGAGAATCCTCAATTTCTTAATCTTTGGCTTTTATAGTTTCATATGTTCTCATAAAAATAGTAGTCACAATTAAATTACAGTGTCTCTTTTCTGAACAGCAGTATTTAACTTTTTGTTCCCATTTTCCATTTGCTGGTTTGTGTTCACCTACACTTTTTGAAAATTATTTGGAGGTGCCCATGGTTAACTCACACTCAGATACTAAGCAAAATGTTTGTTGTTCCCATCTTCACAAAAGGACTTCAGGGGTAAAAAAGTCTTAATTATCTCTCTCCAACAAAATCAGTCTTTTGAAGCCATTTTCTGTCATAAAACTATTTCCAACAGAAAAAAATCCTGGGCCAGATATTTTACCAGTGGTTTCTATCAAATGATCAGAGAAGAGCTGATGCCAATTCTACACAAACTATTTCAGCATATAATAATATTAAATACTTCCAAATTTATTCTAAGGCATGCATAACCCTAATATAAAGCCCAGGCAAAGATACCACTGAGAAAGAAAATTATAATCCAATATATCTCACATATAGTGATGTAAATTCTCAACAAAATTTCAGCCGATGGAATCCAATGTTGTATTTTAAAAAAATATTCATCCTGCTTAAGGGAGATTCATACCAGATAAGCAAGAAACATTCAACATTAGAGAAATAATCTGTGTAGTACAACACATAAAATAAAACAAAGAGAAATGCATAATTATCTCAATCATTGCAGAAAAGGAGTTTGACAAAATTCAACACTTTCACTGAAATCACAATAAAAGGAAATGTACGAAAGAGAAAACCTTTTCAAGGAGAGTTCTACAAATACAGCTTCCATGAATCAGAATCCACTCAAAAGCAAACTGGTTTATACTGTATGAAAGTTGCCTGCTTTCCAGTCTATTCAGAGTTCAAACACTCACCTATCTCGCCCAACTGGCCCTGGAACTTTTGGTTGGTACTATCAAACTATCCATACCCCAAATATTCTACTTCTTATCTATGTACTTAAGACTGCTTTCTCCAGTTTCTAGCTCCTGATTTCCAAGAACTGGACCTTTTGTGGTTCATATTGATACTCATACAAAGCAAGGCAGAATAATGAATAAGAGCTGAAAAAAGAATTGATGTCTTTGAATTGCGGTATTGGCAAAAAGTGTTGAATATGCAATGAATTTACAAACAAATATATCTTGGAAGAAGGGTAACCAAGGTTCTCCTAAGAGGCAAGAATGATAAAACTGTGTTTGTATACTCTGGACGTGTTCTCAGGAAAGGCCAGTCCTTGGGAAAAGATATCATGCTTAGAAAAGCAGTGGCTCAGTGAAAAAAAATGTAGACACTCAATGAGATGATTGTCACAGTAAATCCAACAGTGGGTTTGCGTATGGTGGAAATTGTGAGAACGAGGAAGAAGGATAGGGCACGATTTTTGTCTGTTGTGTCGAGGGCTCCTGGGAGTCAGAACTAACTCAATGGCACCTAGCTCAACAGTTGTCCCGAGATAATGAGTGGATGTCCAGAAGCAATATCTCCTCTGCACACAATATTTTAAAATGCCTTCTAGGAGTCTGCTTTTGGAGAAGAGTTGTTAAAAAAATTCATGAACGCATAAAACCAGGACAACGTGTATTCCATTTCTGTGTTCAAAACATACACCTGAAATGAGTTCAAGATCTTCAAATTGCACAGATTTCTCACCCTACCCTTGAAATATCTTCTTCAAGATAAAAGCTTGTAAACTATAAACTCCCAATGTAGTCAGTGATTTATTCAGTTTATTCAATATTCTTTTTAAAAAAAAAACAAACACTAATTTATTTTAAAAGTTCTTATACATTGTTTTTAACACCAGACCTTTCCCATTTCCTTCCCCACCCCCTCCACCTATCAAATTGTGTAAGTGTATGATGAATCACCCTCCATCCCTGCCCATAGTTTATTCAATATTCTATACATGTGAGTCCTTACTTGTTACTGAAGATACAATGGAAATCAGGAGTATTGTCTTTTCTGAGTTCATGTTTCAGTCATGGGAGAAGACATGGAGACATATAACTACAATACAATGTGCTCAGAAGGGAAGTTTCCCCTGGAGCCGGAGGTCAAGTCTTCAAGACAAGATGACGTAACTGCCACCCAGGCAGATAGATGCACACTCATGTTTACTGCAGCTATGTTCACAATAGCAAAGAGTTGGAAACAACTCAAGTGCCCATCAACACGCAAATGGATAGAGAAGCTCTGGTATATTCACACAATGGAATACTATGCTGCGTTGAAAAACAAGAAACTCATGCAATACTATGCAAAATGGATGATCCTGGAGGACATTATGCTGAGTGAAATATCTCAGTCACAAAAGGACAAATACTACATAGTGCCACTGTTGTAACATGGAACTTACATAGGGGTTGGGTGGAGACTGAGAAAGATGGAATAAATAATGTATACTGCATTGAAACAGATGAGAGAGAGAGAACTGTTTAAAAGGGATATATGATTAAGTATTATTGCCATGACAGGAGTCCAGAACAAAGGCTGCATAGTGGAGTGGACTTGAGGGAAATAACAATGAAAGAATTTTTCTTTTATTTTTCAAAGAGAAGAACAAACTTCAGGGGAGGGGTGGGCAGGGAGAAAAGTGCAACAATGAATGAATGGATATTCAAGATCTCTGTAAATTTTCATTAAAATTAATAATAACAGTAATAAATATACCAAAAAAGAAACTTGAAGAAGCACTTTAAGGCAAAGTAAAGGAAAGGGGGCAAGAAGTTCTTTCAGTCTTTACTAACATGGAATAAATAGTATCGATTGCATCCTCATGGCTCAGTCTCTCATTGCTCTCGGATTGGAACCCAATCATAGCTGAACATCAGTTGGTTCTCTGAGGCTGTAAATTGCTTTAGAAGAGAGTGTTCACCTTTATCCTACAGCCACTGGTGGATCGGAACCTTCCGAGAGGTGTACACTCTGGTTTTGCAGCACAACTTCCTCTTGCCCACACAACTGAAGTTCATTAGTCTCATGACTCATTGGTATGGACTTTCCAATAAAGAGAAAGACACTGAAGAAAGTTCAGGAAATGAGGTTAACGGTGCAAAGGCCAACACTGATTTCCATAAACTTGAAAACAAGCAAAGGTCAGGTTCTTTCACCTCTCATTAAGAAAACATATGATGTGTGTGAGAGGCAGGCAGATTTGAGTTATAAACATTCTGTAAGTGCAGGAGTGTCTTCTGGAGAAGTCAAGGTGGTACAATAGGTATGTGATTAGCTAGGAATCAAAAGGCAGGAGGTTCAAACCCCCCAGGGGCTCAACAAGAGAAAGATGTGTTGATTTTTCTTCTATAAGGACTACAAACTAGAAAACACTACAAGGTCATTATACTCTGTCCCAGCAGAGTCACTTTAAGTCAGAATTAACTCAACATATCCTGTGCCCATTTTTCAATTGGATTATTTACCTTTATCTTGTTGTGGTACTCAAGTATTTTATAAATACTAGATGTAAGTCCCTTATCTGACATGTCACTCCCAAATACTTTTTCCCAGTCTGTGGCTTCCCTTTTTTGCCCTGTTGGAGAAGTTTTTGGATGTGCATAGGGATTTGATTCTTAGAAGGTCCCCTTCATCTATTTTATCTTCTCCTGGTTGTAGATTTTTCAGGATGCTTGGAAGACTGTTATTTTGTGGATTTGGACTTGTAGCGTTCTTCCAAGCTTTTCTTTAATGAAATGTACAGTCTTTGGTTTTAGTCCTAGGTCCATGATCTACCTGGAGTTGGGTTTTGTATATGGAGTGAGGTGTGGATCTTGCTTGAGTCTTCTACAGATAGTTTTCCAATTTTGCCAACACCATTTGTTT
>NW_006399785.1:8212758-8227842 GCF_000299155.1 Elephantulus edwardii
AAAGAAAAAAATAACAGCACTCAACACTCACCAAAGTTCTTCTTGAATGATCCAGAAAAATACAGTCTTCCAAATTTTCCTCCCTTCTTCCCATTCTCCAAATTGGCATTTAAATGCAGGTTATATCAAATAGTCAGGATTGATTTTTTTCTCAAATTTTAAACACTAACCACTCAGGAATTCATAGACATTAAAATAAGTCATTATTAGCATGTAGCCTGAAATAAGCAGTTGAAATTTGGATTTGGTTTTGTTTCTTTCCATAACTTTTTCCAAAATCTTTAACACTTATTGCACTATCAGTCAGGTATTTATTACTGAATTTGTAAAGAGAGAGTTCCAAGGTGAAAAATAATGGCAGATAGAGATGCCTTTTCTCAGGTCATCTTTGCCTTTCCTGCTCTGGAAAGAGTGTGTGCTCAGGAGTGGCCCTTCTCCGAAGAGCAATAAAGAAATGAGAGATGAAGTCATTCAGCAACTTTCCACGCCTTTCTCTGACCCTAGGGGATGTGGACAAACAGGATATAGGCATTGTGGTGATGGAGGACACACACACATAATAAAATCCCGCACAATCTCTGCTTCCTATGAAAGGGTTCCGAGTACTCTATCTTAGTAAAATTAGTCAAATTCAAGGACAGATTTACCTGGATCACATGTTAAAGAGCCATCTCTGAAATCACAGAAGGCATACTCTGATCCACTCCCTTCCCTCGCACTCAGTCTGCAAGCTTCAGAGCATGTTAGAAACCCTTTCTGGTAGAGGCCCTCTTTTCAAAGTCTCAGCATTTGGCACCGGCCCTTGGAACATCTTCCCAGCACGCTTCTTGATCATTACAGAACCTTGGATCACTGGACCTCCTTGCTGTTACCTCAACTCGCTCTGGTCCAGTATAATCAATGTTCTTCCACATAACACTGAGGTCATTCACTGGAGTGTTATCCCTGTCTCTGAAATCATCCTGGCTTTTCAGCTTTATTACCCATGGGGGGAGAGGGGGAAGAAGTAGTAGATATCCAACAATCCGTTATTTAGTTGGTCTTTGTGGACAGCAAAACCAGATCCTCTGATCCTGGAAACCAACTCTGCAGTATCAGCTATCCTCTGTGACCTTATTCTTTCAAGTTATTAAATAACCACCAAATCTTCACTACATAATGAGACTGATTATGTGAGTGAATGACTTCACTTGAGGCAAAGAAGGATTTTATTACGTATCATTTACATTTCTTAAATTCAGCACTTGGAGGACTACTGTTCGCATTTGGAAAATTATGATTAGCCTGTCACACGGCTGATGCTCAACATATATTTGTGATGAATGAATACATCAATGAATAATTAAATAAAACTTTCTTTCATCAAAAGTTAATATAAAAAAAAATCATTGTGAAAGTAAGCATAGGGTTCCAAAACCCTTAAAGGTACAAAAGAGTGGTGTTCAGGAAGAACATCCTCATTTTATTTAACCTTTGTTACCCTTCCAGAAGCAAGATATAATAATCTAACCTATAACTCACTAAATAGGCCCCAAAAGTCTTTCTGATTCAGCTCATCAAAACGTGCTATTTTTTTGTTAAATTTAACACGTTGTTGTTGTCGTTATGTGCTGTTGATTCACTTGCGACTCATAGTGACCCTGTGTATAACAGCCCTACACTCTGCTCTGTCTTGTGCCAGTCACACTGTCTCTTATACACCCATCTCGATACTCCAGTCACTGAATCAATCACCTCATAGAGGGTCTTCCCCTCCTGTGCTGTCCCTCTACCCTCCCAAGCATGATGTCCTTCTCCAAGGACCGGTCTCTCCTTACAACATGTCCAAAATATGTTAGACGGAGCCTCAGAATCCTTGCCTCCAAGGAGCCACCCAGTTTGACCCTTTCCAGAATGAATCCGTTTGTTCTCTTAGCAGTCCATGGTATATTCAATACTCTTCTCCAGCACCACAGCTCAAAGGCAACAATTCTCCTTCTATCCTACTTTATTATTGTCCAACTCTCTGATGCATAACAAGTGATTGCAAAGACCATGGCCTGTACCAGATGCACCTTAGTCTCCAGAGAGACACCATTGCTCTTCAGTACTTTGGAGAGGTCCCTAACAGCAGACTTTCCCATGGCAATACGTCTTTTAATTTTCTTGGCTACTGGTGCCAAGGGAGTGTTGACTGTGGAGCCAAGCAAACTAAAGCTGTGAACAATCTCAATCTCTTCACCATCCATCCTGATGCTTCCATTTGGTCCAGTGGTGAGAATCTTTCTTGACATTGAGCCTCAATCCATACTGAAGGCTGCAGTCCTTGACCCTCTACACCAAGCACTTCAGGTCCTCCTCGGTTTCAGCAAGCAGGTTTGTGTCATCTGCGTAACACTATGAGTGGTTTTCAACTTGACACTGTTCTTGCTGTTAGTGCTGTCAAGTCAAGTGAGACTCATAGCAACCCTAACAGATCTGAACCCTGTCCTGTCCTGTGCCATCCTCACAATCTCCAACACTCTCAAGCCCATTGCTGAAGTCTCTGTGCCCAACCACCTGATTGAGGGCCTTCCTAGCATGGCATGATGCTTCCCCAGGCCTGATGTTCCAACAATATGTACAGACACACGCATAATCTATGTACTATATATATGCAATATATGCACACACCCCATATGTAAGGAGCCCCGGTGGCCTAGTGGCCAGAAGCTGTGCTGCAAAGGCATGCAGTCCAAATCTGTGAACTGCTCTGCAGGAGAAGGATGGGAAATCTCCTCCCATGCAATTAACTGCCTCTGAAAACCGCCAGAGCGTCAGCTAGGGGTCAGCTCCAATTTGAGGGTACACAACAACAACAATATATGTGTTATATGTATAAATGTTTATAGGATCTGACTCCGAGATGACCCTCCAAAGGTTTTCAAAGCCAGTAAGTCTCACAAGAGGAGACTGCCTATTTTTCTCCAATGGAGCAGCTGGTAGACTCAAACTCTGTGCCTTTGGGTTGGCAGGACTGGTCCTTACCACTTAATCCACTAGAGCCCCATATATGTTGTCGTTATTGTTGTGATTGTATATCGTTGAGTCGGAACCAACCCATAGCTGACCCTCTGGTGAGTTTTCAGAGGCAGTTAATCACATAGGAGGGGACTGGCCATACTTCTCCCGTGGAGCAGCTGGTGGATTTGAACTGCCTGCCATCAGGATTGCAGTGCAACTTCTTGCCACTAGGCCACCAGAACTCCTTTATATGTAGGCATGTGTATGTATGTTGGGGAATGTTGAGGAGGAAGGAAGGGCCTCTGGCCAGCATAGATCGCCTAGCTCCAGATAAGTGCAAGCCTCCCAACCCCTTTAATATGGGTTAGAGGAAACTCCCCTGTGTTTGGCAGTCCTGGCTTGAGAAAGCTCGCCACCTGGGAAGACAGCTGCCGCACGTGTTGAACTGGGAGTGGTCCTCACTGAGCCTGAGGTTCTCCTAGCCAATCCGCATGTCCCACGTCTGTAAACCCACCCTATCCGGTCTTTCTGTTTATACGCTCTAAATGCGCTGCAGACCCAATAAAATTGAGCTGGATTGGCTCTCTGATCCTCTCTCAGAGTGGTATATCTCCTACACCGTGCTTATCCCCATCAGGGTGCTGCTGTTAGTTGACGACAAACAGATAGTGACAGACATATGTGTATCTATATCTATATATCATTCATGTCCATTGAGTCAAAACCAATTCATTGCTGACTCTCCCGTGAGTTTTTGGAGGTTTTAAATTGCACTTGAGATTTCCTCGCTTTCTCCCATGGTGCATCCTAACCACCAGAGCAAGGCAGTGTTTGGGTTAACGGCGCAACTTTTCACTGGCTGTACCACTTGAGCTCTCTTCCCTACAGATACATAAAGGGCCCTGGTGGCCTAGTGGTAAGAAGCTGCACCTCAATCCCAAGGGAACAGTGTTCAAATCCACCAACTGCTCCATGGGGGAAAGATGGACAATCTCATCTTAAGCAATTTATTATCTCTGAAAACCCACCGGCAGGTCATCTTTGTATGAATTCATTCCTATTCAACATGCAATAATTTGAAATCATTAGAAGGAAATCCTCTTGACTCTATTTCCAATATAGTATGAAAATAACATCGTTTGTGATTTTACCTCCTTTTTAAAAACTTAGATTTTTCTAGTCTTTTACAATTACATACAATGTCTACTCTTATAAACATTCTTTGGCATGTCTGAGAATATTTACACTGAAACGTATACGAGGCACTCCCAGTCAACCCTCCCAGAAGGATTTATCAGTTTTCACTCTTACAAGCAATGTTTTAACACACGCTTTTCCCCATTCCCCCTTGCACTCTGGATATTATCAGGTTTTTTTTAAACTTTCCAATAGCAGATTTTCAAAATTAACTTCCTGCATGCTTTACAAAAAGTGCTCTTCAAACCCAATGCACCTTCTGACTCTATGGATTTTAAACTCTCTCCATTACAGGATATGAAATACTATTTTGGTGTTAAATAACTGATCTTATATTCCATTTTCACCTGAAAGATATTCTCCTAAGTAATAGAGATGCCAATCTTCTCAGAATTTGTCTCAGTTCACCACTATCCTTTTCAAAAGATATGGACTCTAAAATTAAATCCATCAAAATATTACTGGTAATTACTTTCTGGGTGATAGGTGATCTTTTTTCTTTTTTATTATCCTCCTTGCTGCCTATTCCAAACTTTCTCCAATAGCTAACCTTCTTGGAGTTCTTCCTGTTTGCCAAACACTGTTTTAAGCACCTTACATGTTTTAACTCATTCAGTCCTCAAAGCAAATGAATTAGTAAGCCTTACAGTTAGCCCTGTCTTATACATAAGACATAGAGAGATTAAGTAGTTTTCTTCAAATTCCAAACTAGAAAGGATCTGGGCCCTCGAAATCTGACTCCAGCACTTAACTACTGAAGCCCCTCCACCTTCTTTGAAGACATATATATTATCTTTATAATCTGCTTATACATATGGCCAGATCTTTCAACTAGTGAAAGCAACATCATATTTACGAACAAGAAATCAAAAACAGTATGGCCTCTGAGCTAATTCTTCTCCTTTTAGTGCCATTTTAGTTTGGTTTGGGGTTGGTTTTTTTTTTTGCATATTTCAAAAATTATTTTAGCTAAATATCTGGGCACACCAAACCTCCTCACCCCAGCTTCATCCTTAATTTAAGATTTAAAGACACAAGCTTCCATAAACTCGAGGTTTTATGGCCTTTTAATCCTCATATAATTCATTTTTATCAGCTTTCCTTTGTCTCCCGTGAAGACATCTTGTTCTTTGAAATGCACACAGTAATTTAATTGCTGGCTCTTCTGTGTAACATTCTTAGCCAGTTTCTGCTTATTTTTTTTTTTTAGTGCCTCGAATCCCCCTCGTTAAGCTATTAGTTTCTATTTCCTCATTCCTGTTGGGATGGTCACAGCACCCAACACTGTTCCCACTGCAAATCCTCGTGCTTAACTCTGTAGTGGTGGTGGCAATGACTGAGAATTGCCTGTCAAGAACATCAACAGATTGCATTACAATCTGCCAATCGCTCTCTAGAGAAAGGAACTGGCAACTCGTTATATTAAAGAACTTCAATCAAGCATCTGGAACATGGCAGTGCATGTCGATTTCATGTGAACTGATGAGTTTCTGGCAATTTGTTATCTTGCACTTTTTGACATCAACTTATTCGCAGTAACGCTAGTACAAATGTACATTCCATGTGAATCACAATTGTTATTCCAAGCAGACTGTCTGTACGTCTCTGTGTTAGATATCGAACACTGCAACATTACACATAGACTTAGTAGAGAATGCTGTACTTTTCAAAAATTTAATTAACACAATATCGGCCCTCTTCATTTGCCTCATGCTAGCAGGAAAATTAAGACGGCTTCTTAATGAAACATTTATGCATCTTTGCGCCCTGGTAAACAATCATCCGTTTGTAGATTTTGTAATAAGAAGGGTGGCCACCGTTAACAACTAGGTCATACAGATAGAGGCGAAAGGCCCGAGATCACAGTTAGAAACAAATGTAAAGCAGAACCAGGTAAGGCCAGGCCAGCTGAAGCTCATCACCACTCCCTATGGGTCCAAGACTCCAAACAGTTCCATTAGCTAATTGTTCAGAGCTAGATTGCTAAGTTGCACTCCCAGAGGCCCTTGGGTGTACTCCAACTGCCAATCTTTGCATTAATAGCCAAGTACACAATTGTTTATACCACCCAGCGATGCCTCGTCTTCACCACAAAACCAGAAACAAACCCACTGACTTCTTGTCAGTTCTCACTCATAGTGACCCTTCATCATATTTACTGAGGCTGTAAATCTTGCTCCTCTTTCTCCCCCACTATGGCTGCACTTGAACCATTGGCCTCCTGGTTAGCAGCATAACACAAGATGCACTACGCCACCATCATAACTGCAGGTTATTGTGCACTAGTCAGTGACTTAAGTACCATATTTGTGTTTTACATATTGTTGTTGCTGTTATGTGCTGTCGAGTCACCTGTGACTCACAGCGACCCTAAGTACAACAGCCCTAAACCCTGTTCTATCCTGTGTCAATCGCACTGCCTCTGACACACCCATCCCGATTACCCCAGTCACTGAATCAGTCCACCTCATAGAGGGCCTTCCCCTCCTGCGCCGTCCCTTCACCCTCCCAAACATGATGTTCCTCTCCAAGGACCTGTCCCACCTTACAACATGTCCAAAGTATGTCAGACAAAGCCCCAGAATCCTTGCCTCCAAGGAGCAGCCTGGTTTAACCCTCTCCAGCATGAACCTGCTTGCTTTCTTGGCAGTCCATGGTACATTGAATACTCTTCTCCACAGCTCAAAGGCATCAATTCTCTTTCTATCATCCCTAGTCATTGTCCAGCTCTCTGATGCATAGCAAGTAACTGCCAAGACTATGGCCTAGTTGAGGCACTCCTTAGTCTCCTGACTGACATTATTGCTTTTCAGTACTTTGGAAAGGTCTCTGACGGCAGACTTTCCCAATGCAATTCATCTTTTAATTTCATGGCTGCTAGTACCAAGAATGGTAATTGTGGAGCCAAGCAAACTAAAACTGTTAATAATCTCAATCTCTTCATCATCTATCACAATATTGAAAATACATTTTATAAGAAACATAAACATACACATGGACTTCACCTGATGGTATGCATAGGAATCAGATTGACTACATCTGTGGAAAGAATCTCGGGAGTAGATCGATATCAGCTGTGAAAATTAGGCCAGGTGCTGTTTGTGGAACAGAACACCAACTACTCATATGCAAGTCCTAGCTGAAGCTAAGCAAAGTCAAATCAAATCCACGGGAACCAAAATTTGATCTTGAGTCTATCCCACCTGAATTTAAAAACCATCTTAGGAACAGGTTTGAGGACTTAAATGCTAACACACAAAAACCAGATGAACTGTGGGATGATATCAGGAATATCATGCAGGAAGAATGCAAAAGGTCATTACAAAGGCAGAGGAGAAAGAAAAGACCAAAATAGATGTCAAAAGAGATCCTGAGTATTGCACTACAACACAGAGAAGCCAAAGCAAAGGGAAGAAATCACGATATTAAGGAGCTGAACAGAAGATTTCAAAGGGCAGTGCAGGAAGACAAAGTAAAATATTATAATAAAATGTGCCAAGAGCTGGAGTCAGAAAATCAAAGGGGCATAACTCGCTCTGCATTTCTTAAGCTGAAGGAACTGAAGAACAAATTCAAGCCTCGAGATGCCATACTTAAAGATGCTTAAGAGCAAATACTAGATCAAATAATTATGGTATCAAGAAAGAATATAGAATCTACCATGATCTCTCTTGAAAAATGTAGCCATAAAGCTCTCTTTAGAAACAAGAATGGCAGCAAGACTTTGTTTCCCATACTTTGGAATGTAATCCGATTATACCAGTCTCTAGAGAGACTGTCAAAGTGTTGTAGAAAAGACAAAGGCCTTCAATGAGAGGAGATGGATTGAAACAGTAACTGGAACAACGGGCTCAAACACAACCATTGTGCTTTGTTCTCTTGTCCACAGGGTCACTGTAAAATGGAAGTAAATAAATGGCACCTAATAACAACAGGAGTAACTTCCTAAACAACATGCCTCTGGAAACTCTATGAACTTTGATACATGTCGATAGTTATAGAAAGTCTTCAGACCATTTGTTCATAGGGTCGCTATGAGTCATGCTCAACTTGACAATCAATAACAACAAACCCAAAGGCCAATTCGCACTTTGCATTTGAACACCACTTTGTGTCAGTCCTGAATTTGTGTGGCGTCAGATCACTCTCCAAACACTCTGCTCTTTGTCATCCTGATGCTGGCCCTGACGACTGAGATTCCCAGGCTCCTATGAGAGCCAGTACAAAGGTGACAGCAAGTGACCATAAGAATGGAGGAAAGAGAAGCAAGTTAGGTATCACTATCCCTCACAGATGTCCTCTGTGCCTCAAGTTATATCTCCAATGAGCAAGCATTCTATGAAGAAGAATGTCAGGAAGAGAGATAACTCAACAGTAGACTGTGCTATACAGATGACACAATCTTGCTCGCTGCAAGTGAGGACTTACAGCTTACTGCAGAAGATCAAAGAATACAACCTTCACTATGCCTTACAAATCAGTATCAAGAAAGCAAAAGTCCTCACCACTGGACCAATAGGCAACATCAATACATGGAGAAAAGATTGAAATCGTTGATTCTTTCTTCTTATTTGGCTCCACAACTGATAACCTTAATACCAGCAGTGAGGAGATCAGGAGACGTACACATTGGGAAGTCTACTGTCAGGGACCTTTCCAATTACTGAGAAGCAATGACATCAGTTCAAAGACTAAAGTGTGTCTAATTGAGGCCATAGTTTTCAATAATTTTCTCTTTATCTGAGAGCTGGACAGTGACTAAGGATGACAGAAGAATTAATGCCTTTGAACTGTGGTGTTGGAGAAGAGCACTCAACATTCCATCAACTGGCAAAAGAACAAATAGATACGTCTTAGAAAATGTGCAGCCAGAGGGCTCCTTGGAGGCAAAGATGACAGTTTTATCATATACTTTGGGCACATTTTTTGAAGAGGCTTTTCGTAGAGAGGGTGAAGCCAGGCTGTTCCTTGGAGGCAAGGATTCTGAGGCTTTGTCTGACATACCTTGGTCATGTTTCAAGGAGGGACAGGTCCTTGGAAAGAGACATCATGCTTGGAATGATGGAGGGTAGGAGAAAGGGAGGGAGACCGTCAATGAGATGGATTGATACAGTGACTGTGATAATGATGGTAGGTGTAAAAGAGACAGTAAAGTTGGCACAGGATAGAACAGGTTTCAAGGCTATTGTACATTGGGTCATGAACAAATTGAAGGCATCTAACAGCAATGACAACATTTCTTGGAAAGGTACATCATGCTTGGGAAGGGAAAGCCAGTAAACAGAGGAAGAAACTCAACCAGTGATAGCAGCAACGGGTTCCAGTATGTCAAAGATGATGAAGATGGCACAGGATAGGCCTGGGTTCAGATTCGTCTGTGTCTTCCCATCTCCAGCTGACCCTTCACCTTTTTAAACATGACGTCCTTTCCCAAGAACCAGCCGCTCCTAACAACATGCCCAAAATAAGTGAGATGAAGCTTCACCAGCCTTGCCGCCAAGGAATACCCTGGCTGCACTTTCTCAAAAGAGAGATTTGTTTTACTTTTGGCAACACCACAACTTAAAGACATTGATTGCATGTTATTTTCAATTGTTACACATTTGAAAGTTGGATAATGACTAAATATAATGTAAATGAAACAAGGAAATGCCACAGAGCATCTTTTCAATAATGAATGGTTTGAGCTAATTGTCAAATGGCTCTCTCTGCTGACCTGCTGGTAAGAAGCTGTGCTGCAATGCAAAAGGCACATGGTTTGAATCAAATGCACACACCAACTACTAAACCCAAAGACGACATAACTGGGGATTTGCACCAAATTTTTGCAGACTGAAACTGAGCAAGCATGGAATCAAGATGGACTCATAATAATTAGTACTACAATTGGTAACCTTCTTAAGCTTTAGTTCAGTCTTGCATATGAGTAGTTGATGATCTGTTCCACAATCAGCACCTAGCCTATTTTTCACAGCAGATATTGAGCTTCTCCAGCAATTCTTTCCACAGAAGTTGTAAATATGATTCTTGTGCATACCATCAGGTGAAATCCCTGTGTATAGTCTGCCTTTATGTTTCTTATAAAAGACATTTGCAATTAATAAATCATTAATTGTACAGAATTCTATCATTCTATCTCCAGCATCATTTCTGTCACCAAGGCCATGTTTTTCAACTACTGATCTTTCTTCCCTGTTCCAGACTTTTGTATCCCAGTCACCCATTATTATGAATGTGTCTTGGTTATATGTTCAATTGATTTCTAACTGGAAAAAAAAATCAAATTCACAGGAACCAAAATTTGACCTTGAGTCTATCCCACCTGAATTTTAAATCCATCTCAGGAACAGATTTGAGGCCATAAACACAAATGTACAAAAACCGGATGAGCTGTGGGAGGATATAAAAAAATATCATCCAGGAAGAAAGCAAATGTTCATTACAAAGACAGAGGAGAAAGACAAGACCAAGGATGAATGTCAGAAGAGACTCTGAACGCTTCACTAGAGTGCTGAGAAACCAAAGCAAAGGGAAGAAATCAAGAAGTTAAGAAACTGAATAGAATATTTCAAAAGGCAGCACAGAAAGAAAAAGCAAAGTATTATATTGAAATGTACAAGGAACTGGAATCAGAAAATCAAAAGGATTGGACTCGCTCAGCATTTCTTTAGCTGAAGGAAATGAAGAACAAATTCAAGCCGTGAGTTGCAATACTTAAGGATGCTATGGGCAGAAAATTAAATGATCCAGGAAGCATTAAAAGAAGATGGAAGGAGTATACAGAGTCACTGTACCAAAAAATAATTGACTGACGAAGAATTTCATGAAACAACATATGATCAAGAGGTAATGATGATAAAGAAGGAAGTTCAAGCTCCTCTGAAGGACTTGGCAAAAAAACAAGACCCCAGGAAATGATGAAATACTGATTGGTATTATTATCCTATGGCAAAAAAAAAGGTGACTCAGCTGACTGTAGATACTGTCAAACAATATCACTAATATCCACACAAGCAAAATCCTCAAATGACTGGAGCAGTTCATTAAAGCGGGGTTTAGAAAAGGCCATGCACTAGAGACATTATTGTCAATATTAGACGGATCTTATCTGAAATCAGGGAGTTAGAGGAATGTCTATCTGTGCTTCATTGACTATACAAAGGCATTTAACTGTGTGGATCACAACAAATTGTGACTAACCTTGAGAAGAATGGGACTCCCAGAACACTTGACTATGCTCATGTGAAACTTATACTTGGACCAGGAGGCAGTCTTCAGAACAAAGCAGGGAAACACTGCATGGTTCAGGATCAGGAAAGGAGTGCATCAGGAATGCATTCTGTCTCCATTCCTTTTCAATCCACGTGTAGAACAGATCATTTGAGAGCCTGGACTTAGTGAGGAAGAATGTGGCATCAGGATTGGAGGAAGACTTAACAACAACCTGTAAAATGCAAATGATGCATCCTTGTTTATTGAAAATGAGGAGGGTCTGAGGCATTTGCTGAAGAAGGTCAAGGACTGTTGTCTTTAATATGGATTGAAGCTCAACATCAAGAAGACAAATATTCTCACCACTGGGCCAATTGGCAGCACCATGACAAATGCAGAAGAAATTGAGGTTGTTAACAATTTCAACTTGTTCAGCTCCACAATCAACACTCTTGGCACCAGCCATCAGGAAATCAAAAGATTATTTTCACTGGGGAAGTCTGTTGTCATGAATCTCTCCAGACTGCTGAGGAGCAATGATGTCAGTCTGGAGACTAAGATGTGCCTAATCCAGGCTATGGTCTTCGCAATTACATGCTTTGTATCAGAGAGCTGAATAATTACTAAAGATCACAGAAGAAGATTTGAGGCCTTTGAATTGTGTTGCTGGAAAAGAGTATTAATTATACCATGGACTGCAAAGGGAACAAATAGGTCTGTCTTGGAGGGGTTGAAACCAAGTTTCTCCTTGGAGGCAGGTATTTTTGAAGCTCCATCTGACATACTTCAGACATATGGCTAGGAGGGACCAGTCCTTGGAGAAGTACATCATGCTCAGAAGGGTGATGTGAACAGTGGGAGCGAGGAAGACCCTGCATGAGATGGATTAACACAATAACTGGAGCAGTGGGATTAGGTGTGTCAGAGTCAGCGAGACTGGCTCAGAACAGGGCAGGGTTGACAGCTGTTGTACATGGGTCAATATGAGTCGCAGGTGACTAGATGCCACGTGACAACAACAGCAATTAGTAAAATTTGGAAATAAAGAAGGACTCTAATTAGAAAATGTGGACTTGGTGATAGAAATAAGACTGGAGACCAAATGATAGAATTCTGTGCAATAAGTGATTCAGTGCAAATACATTTTTTAAAAATAAAAATGGAGTAATATAAATATTTAATAATATAAACATGTGAATATAAATATACACACAAACCTCATCTGATAGAGCACATAGGAGTCAGGTTGACTGCACCTGTGGAAAGAGTCAATGGAGAAACTCACAATCAACACTCAAAAGCAAAGCCAGGGCCAGACTGTGAAGCAGGCCACCAATTGATCACGTGCAAGAATAAATTGAAGCTGAGTCTATGACAACGAAAATATCGCCTTCATTCTATTCCAACTGAATTTAAAAAACATCTCAAGAGTAGATTTGGTACGTTAAACACTAATGACCAAATATGAGGTGAGTTGTGAAAGGACATGAAGAACATCTCCATGAAGAAAGCAGAAAGGTCATTCGAAAGCTGCACAATGGAGTGGACTTGGGGGGAGGGATTGTATAACAATGAAAGAATTTTTCTTTTACTTTTCAAAGAGAAGAGCAAACTGGAGGCGGGGTGGGGGGCAGAGAGAAAAGTGCAACAATGAATGAATGGAAATCCTAAGTCTCTGTAAATTTTCATTAAAATTAATAATAATAAAAAGGGGGGAAGGATGCATTATAAATAGAGGGCAGGAAGGAAGACCCATAATAGATGTCAGAAGAGACTCTGAAATATGAACATAGACCAAAACTGAGGAAGAAATGCTGAAGTAAGGGAGATGAACAGAATATTCCAAAGGGCACCTTGAAAAGACAGAGTATTATAAAGAAATGTGCAAAGAAATGGAGTTTGAAACCCAGAAGAAAAGAATAAAAGAACTGTATAATAGATTCAAATCTCGAGTTGCAACATTGAAGGATTCTATGAGCAAAGTATTGAATGATACTGTTATCTGCCAAATTGCCTGCAGCTGATAGTGACCCTATGTGTAATAGCTCTGAACCCTGTTCTATCCTGAGCCAATCTCACTATCTCCAATACATGTAACCACTGTGTCAATCTTTCTCCTCCAGGATCTTCCTCTCTTGTGATGTCCCTCTATACTTCCAAGCATGATGTTCTTCTCCAAGGACTTGTCTCTCCTGGAGAGACATGCCCAAAGAATGGAAGACAAAGTTCCAAAATCCTTGCCTACAAGGAGCAACTTGGTTTATCTCGCTCCAAGACAGACCTGTTCTCTTGGCAGTCCGTGGTATGTTTGATACTCTTCTCCAGGACCATAACTTAAAAAGGAATTGTCATCCTTAATCATTGTCTAGCTTTCAGATGCATAGTAAGTAATTAAGTGGACCATGGCCTGGATCAGGCGCACCTTAGTCTCCACACTGGCATCATTGCTCTTTTGTAGTCTGGAAGTGCACTTGACAGCAGATTTTCCCAGTGTAATCCATCTTTTGATTTTCTGACTGCTGGTGCCACTGTGTTGATTTTGGAACCTAGCAAGCTGATATTGTTATCAATGTCAATCTCCTCTCTGTCTGTCATGGTGCGGACAACTGGCCCAGTGGTAAGAATCTTTGGGTTTTTTTGATGTTGTGTTTCAATCCATATTGAAGACTACAGTCCTTGACCTGCAGCAAATGCTTCAGATCCTCCTTGGTTTTGGCAAACAGGGTTGTGTTATCTGCATATCGCAGGTTGCTAATGAGTCTTCCTCCAATCCTGATGTCATACTCATTCTAAAGTCATACTCATACTCATCATCATAAAGTCCAGTATCCCTAATGATATGTTCTGCATATAGACTGAAAAGGTATGGAGACAAGGTGCATCCCTGATGGACTTCTTTCCTGATTTTGAAACACTGCATGTTTCAAACAGTGTTTCCTTGCTCTGTTCTGATGACTATTTCCTGGTCTAAGTATAAATTTCACATGAACACAACCAGGTTCCGCTCAAGGTTAGCCACAATATGTTGTAATCCACACAATCAAATGCCTTTACACAGTCAAAGAAAAATAGATAAATATTTCTTTGATACTCTCTGCTTTCACCCAATATCCACATGACATTGGCCATGAAGTTCCTAGTGCCATGGCATCTTCTAAATCCAGCTTCTATTTCTGGGACTGCTCTCCGATGTACTGTTCCACTTGCATTTAGATAATCTCCAATAGATTTTGCTCGTGTGTGTTAATGTTCAATAATTTCCACATTCTGTTGAATCTAATTTTTTGGAAAATTGAATAAATATGGATCACTTCTAGTCAATTGGTCAGGTCATTGCCCTCCAGATAGAAATCTAGGCGATTTCTGGTGAGCACTTCCAGGGCAGTTTCTGTTTGTTGAAATATGTCAATTGGTATTCCATCAATGGAAGAAATACACAGAGCAACCACAGTTTAAAATTAAGAGAGGAATGCATCAGGGTTGTGTTCTCTCTCTCCATATCTACTCAGTCTGTATTCTGAATAAATTATTTTAAAAGCTAGATTCTATGAAGAAGAAGGTGGCATCAACATCGGAGGAAAAATAATCAATAATTTGCATTATGCAGACAGTACAACCTTGCTTGCTGAAAGTAACAAAGACTTAAAGCCCTTCTTGCAGGAGATCAAAGGAATGTAGACTTCACTATGGATT
>NW_006399785.1:8228562-8230045 GCF_000299155.1 Elephantulus edwardii
GATTTCATCTTGCTTGTTTGGATCCACAATAAATACCAAACAGCTTTGAGACCAGCCTTCAAGATGTCAGGAGACATATTGCACTGAGAAAGAGTGTAGTCAGGGACTTCTCCAAATTATTGATAAGCAATGATATTATTTTGAGGACTAAGGTGTGTCTGATTCATGCTTCTTTGTAATAACTTGCTATTCTGCTGAGAGCTGGAGAATGAATAAGGGTGACAGCAGTAAAATTAATGCCTTCGAGCTGTGGTGTATAAGAGTACTGAACATCCCATGGACTGACAAAAAAATAAACAAATATGTCTTGGAGATAGTACAGCCAGAGAGCTACTTTGAGGCATCCAGCCATGAGCACATCACTTCCATGCTATAGTTTAAAACCAGTAATGTGTTTTGAACAGTGAGGAGCTCCCCAACTTTATAGAACAAATAATATAAACACATGTCCACAATAAAAATGTTCTTTATTGTGTAAGTTCAACAAATACCCTTGAGCTCTCTACCTTTAATAGAATGGATTCCCCCCTCACTTTTTTACTGTATGATAATAGTTAAGGGTCCCAGGCACCTTTATCTCATTTCACATTTATCACTATCTAGTCATCACAGAAAATGTGCTGCTTCATGACTCCTTGGACTTTGTAAAATTAAAATGCCATCGTTCTGAGAATAAAATATTGCCACCTGGAACAGGAATATGTGTCATGAGGACGTGTTAAGAAGTCCAACATGCAAATGTGGCCTTTAACTGGCTTCACCTTGCCCCTGATATACAGTCCTGAATTCCTACAATTACTTTTTTTAAATTTTATTAATTTTCATGAACATTTACAGAGATTTTGGATTTCCATTCATTGTTGCATTTTTCTCCCTGCCCGTCCCTACCCCCCAGTTTACTCTTATCTTTGAAAAGTCTATAATAATTGCTTTTCAAGAACCTTTTTGCTAAACAAGTGCAAGATGGTGGGCGAAGAAGTCACAGGCACAAAATCCCACAACTGTTATGAGGGGGAAGGAGCAGTCGTTAGAAAAAATCTCAGAACTTCAGAGATCACATAAAGGGTTAAAGAACCAAAACGAAAAGAGCTTCAAGAAAAAGGGGTTCTATTGACTGTAGGAGAAAAGAGAGTCACCAAAGAATAGGAATCCCACCACACTTAATTGTGCTCATGTGAAATCTATCCTAGACCAAAAGGTCATTGTACAGACAGAGCAAGGGTACACTGCGTGATTTGAAATTAAGAAGGGAGTGCATCAGGTTGTATCCCCTCTCCATACCTACTCAATCTGTATACTAAGCAAATGCTTTGAGAAGCTGGACTCTATGAAGAAGAATGTGACATCAGGATCAGAAAAAAGCGGCCATCTGGATAACTGACTGGAAGGAATCCATATCTGTTCCCATTCCAAACAAAAAAGGCGATCCAATAGAGTGTGGAAGCTATTGAACATTATCATGAGTATACCATGTAAGTAAAAA
>NW_006399785.1:8230548-8231088 GCF_000299155.1 Elephantulus edwardii
TGTAGCTCAGACTTTGCAGACAGGCCCTGGTGAAGTCACAGTAGACAAAAAAGGTTCTCCATGCAGACCTAATGAAAAACTCTTTCACATATTTTACGCCAGCGGCGGTGTGTGTCTTGGATGGGAGCTCTGAGTAAAAAGCAGTGATGCCTAGACTATCAGCCAGGCCCCAGTGAAGGAACTGAGATCAGCAAAGCCTGAGCACAGAGACCTAAGAGAAGACTCTGGTAGATTGATCCCCAAGATAACAACAAAAGCAGAAATGAAGTCCTGGTCCACCTGCAGCAGTTAAAGCAAAAGGTTATCAAAACAGCACAAACAAGGAGGCGATAAAAAGGCCAATGTAGAATGCTGGATGTCAATGTAAAGTTAAAGAAAGGAGCTATGGAAGGAAGAACAAAGCAACTGACAAGTGAAGGTCACTCAGAAATCAATTTTAGAGAAGAATCCAAAATTACCTCAGCAAAGTATTCAAATGTCTCAGACTCATATGGCTAGGCATAAAAGAAAGTAAAAAAATAAAAGAAGGAAAGGAGGGAA
>NW_006399785.1:8231291-8232503 GCF_000299155.1 Elephantulus edwardii
AAGAAAGAAAGAAAGAAAGAAAGAAAGAAAGAAAGAAAGAAAAAGAAAGAAAGAGAAAAAGAAAATGGGGCAACAATGAAAAAAGTAGCCTTGGATGTTAGAATACTGGGGGGGGGGAACTAGATTACTTTCAAATAGCAAGTTTAAGCTCAAAGATCATAAATATAAAATATTAGTGAAAATGACAAAATGATGAAAGTGTTAATAAAGCTATACCACTTTCACTTGCATGAAGTTTGATCCAGCTCATAGCTGGCCAGTCACAGGTTTCCAAGGCTTCAAATGGCTTAGGAGATTGACCATCTTTGTCCCTCAGGAGGAGGGTGAATTTTAGGAGAGTGTTGAAACTCCCTACAGATTATTCCACCAGAGATCTTTGAGTAAGTGTCTGTTGTTTGTTGCCAACACTGACCCAGAGCTCTCCCTCCAGCAGGATTTCAGAGCCTGTAAATGTCCTAGGAAGAGCTTCTTTTTCCTGAAGAGCAGCTGGTGGATTTGAACCCCTTGGCTTTGAGTTGACAGTGCAAATCATTACCCACTAAACCACCAAAGCTTCCTTAGGAAAAAAGGAGTTAGAAAACATAAAAAGGAAACAAGAATAATGGTATTAATAGGTACAAACTAACTGAATTGGAAAATGCAATGACAAACAACAGACTTGAACAGGAAAGAAGAGACGAAACCAACTGACTTTGCCCAATCTCAATAGTAAAAAAAGGAACTCTGGTGGCCTAGCGCTAAGAAGCTGCACTGCAATCCTAAAGGCACGCACTTCAAATACACCAACTGCTTCCTGGGAGAAGGATGTGTAATCTCTTCCCAAGTGATTTACTACCTCTGAATCGCTCTTGGAAAAATCTTTATGGTTTGCTTCTGACAACGGCGTACAAACCAACAATAGAAATAAAGAAAACTGAACAGTCAAATAGAACAGGACGTCATCAAAAGACCTAATAAATGTGTTAGAATTTGAGAGAATAAGAAAAGAAACAATGAAATAGAAAGAATATTTGAAAAACATGGAACAAAAAAATGTCTCAAACCCAAAAAGGGAGTGAAACTACAAATCAAGCAAATTGGGCACGTTAATAGAGTTAATTAAAAGACCTTCACCAAGACACATTGTTATCAATTTCTTGAAGGAAAGAATTTTTGAAAGCAGGAAGAGGAAACCACAAAGTAGCATATGTTATCCTTGGAGGCCATTGTATC
>NW_006399785.1:8233343-8234831 GCF_000299155.1 Elephantulus edwardii
TGGGCACCTGGGTTGTTTCCAACTCCTTGCTATTGTGAACAGAGCCAATTTTGCTGTTCTTGACAGATGACTGAAGGAGACGATGACTTACATAACGCCTCTGAGGCAAACTTGGCTGGATGATTGAGGAAACCAGAGGCTTCTTGAATTTGTGTTGCTGAACTCAAGCCAGGACTTTTAGGAACTAAGGAAACATGTTTTGCTGTTAATCTAGTTTGATATTTGGACTTGCATTGCGACGTACGCTTTGCCTCTCCCACTCCCAAACTTATTTGTCTAATAAACCCCACTCTTGGTATCACAACTGTGAGTAAAGCCTGTCAGTCCACGACAAATATCAAAGCCATAGCTTGGTGGGAATAGGTGCAGGAGAACAGGGGTGGTGGTATGTCTGATTTAACAGCTACCTGTTTGCTGCTATGGATATTATTGATGGTGAAAGTTTCTCTTTGCAGTGGGTAGAAATCAGATTTAGCCACCACCACCGCATTCCATCTGTTCCTTTTCCACTGCCTCTGTGATAGTAAATCAGTATTAGGAGTCAGAGTCTAATGAGTGGCTGGCTGTGAAACAAGCCATCAACTATTCATATGGTGGTTGTTGTTGTTATGTGTCTTTGAGTGGACTCCAACTCATAGCGATGCTATGAACAACAGCTCTGAAACCTGCTCTATCCTGAGTCAGTTTCATCATCTCTAACACACCTAACCCCCATTACACCTGTTTCTGAGTCAATTCCTCTTACCCAGAGTCTTCCTCTCTTGTGCTGGCCCTCCACACTTCCAAGAATGATGTCCCTCTTCAAGGACTGGTCCCTCCTTGCAACATACCAAAGTGTGTCAGACAGAGCTTCAAAATCTTTGCCTCCAATGAGCAGCCTGGCTTCGCCCTCTCCAGGACAGACTTGTTTGTTCTCTTCGCAATCCATGATATATTCAATATTCTTCTCCAGCACTGCAGTTCAAAGGCATCGATTCTTCTTCTGTCACCTTTAGCCTTCTTCCAGCTCTCTGAAGCATACATAGCAAGTAATTGCAAAGATCATGGCCTAGATCAGGCACACTAGTCTCTATATCGATAACATTGCTCTTCAGTAATCTGAAGAGGTCCCTGGCAGCAGATTTTCCCAATGCAATTTGTCTTCTGATTTTCTGTCTGCTGGAACCACAATATTGATTAACATTGTGATGTTAATCAACATCACAAGCAAGATGAAGCTGTTAACAATCCCAATCTCTTCACCATCTATTACGATTTGACCCAGTGATAAGGATCTTTATATTCTTGAGGTTGGGCTTCAATCCATATTGAAGGCTGTAGACTGTAGACCTTGACCTTCTTCATCAAATGCCTCCGGTCCCCCTCCAAGTCAGCAAACAAGGTTGTGTCATCTGCATACTGCAGGTTGTTTATGAGCCTTTCTTCTGTCCTGATGCCACATTCCTCTTCATAGAACCCAGCCTCCCAGATAATCTGTTCTGCACTTAG
>NW_006399785.1:8236294-8237999 GCF_000299155.1 Elephantulus edwardii
TATGTGCCTGGGTACTTTTGTTGTGATGGGGGTCCAGAGCAAAGGCTACATAGTGGAGTTGACCTGGAGGGAGGAATTGTAAAACAATGAAGGAATTTTTCTTTTATTTTTCCAAGAGGGTTAGTGTACAGAGGGGGAGTGTTGGGAGGGGAGAAAAGTGCAACAATGAATGAATGGAAATTTTAAGTCTCTGTAAATTTTCATTGAAATTAATAATAAATTTTTTAAAAAAGAAAAAACCATCTAAGCATAGATTACCACCTTAAAGCAGGTTGCAATTACAGTGCTTCAGTTTGTGAGAGTATTGACATGATTTTGCTGAAAGAAAAGCTATGTTTATCATGTTTGATTTTGCCTTTGCATGTGAAATCATGACTTATTAATATGCACAATTATGGAAAAAATAATAGATCACTTTAATAAATGGTCACAGAGTTGGAGGTGGACAACCAAGAGGAAAGAACATACTTTAAATTGTAATAGTGAAGGATTCTGTGGGAAAAACCTTGGATGATGCAGGAAGCATCAAGAAAAGATGGGAGGTGTACCGAAAAAAACTGGTCAACACGGAATCATTTCAGAAAGTAACATGCGATCAAGAACCAATAGTGCTGAAGGAAGAATTCCAAGCTATGTGAAGGCATTGGCAAAAAATAAGGCCCTGGGAATTCATGGGATATCAATTGAGATGTTTCAGGAAAAGGTACAACCCTGGTTGTATTCACCAGTCTCTGCCAACAAATACAAATGACACTTACATGACCAAATGACTGAAAATGATCCATATTTGTTCCATCCGCAAGAAAGGTTCCAAAAAATGTAAAAATTACTGAACAATATTGTTAACAATACAAGCAAGCAAAATACTCCTTCAGGTCATTCTACAACAGCTAGAATGATACATAGAGAACTAGCAGAAGTTCAAGCTGGATTTATAAGAGTCCGTGGCACCACGGATACTGTTGCTGAATGTCTATTTGTACTTTAATGACTTTATGATTTTCAGCTTTATCCCTAGGTCTCTGATTCACCTTGAGTTAGTTTTTGTGTATGGTGTGAGATGTGGATCCTGTATCAACTTTCTGCAGGTAGTAGTCCAGTTTTGCCAGCACCATTTGTTGAAGAGTTTGTCATTTTCCCATTTGACAGGCTTTATTTTCTTGTCAAATATTAGTTGACCATAGATTGCTGTTGTTGTTATGTGCCATTAAGTCACTTGCGACTCATAGCAACCCTATGTACAAGAGTCTTAAACGCTGTTCTATCCTGTGCCAACCTCACCATCTCAAACACACTCATTCCCACCACTCCACTCACAGAATAGAGCCATCTCATCGAGGATCTTCCTCTCTGTCACCATCCCTCCACTTTTCCAAACATGATGTCCCTCTCCAAGGACCAGTACCTCATTGCAACATGCCCAAAGTATGTCAGACGAAGCTTCAGAATCCTTGACTCCAGAGAGCATTCTGGCTTCACCCTCTCCAGGACAAATCTGTTTTTCTCCTAGCAGTCAATGGTATATTCAACACTATTCTCCAGCACCACAGCTCAAAGGCATTAATTCTCTTTCTATTATCCCTATTAATGGTCCAACTCTCCGATGCATAGCACGTAATTGGGAAGACTATAGCCTGGATCAGGTGCACCTTATTCTCCAGCCTGATGTCGTTGCTCTTCAGTACTCTTGAGAGGTCCCTCACAG
>NW_006399785.1:8238614-8239207 GCF_000299155.1 Elephantulus edwardii
AAAGTCTCTGCATACCAGAGCCAAAGAGGAAGAAACTGAGAATTTTTACCAAATCTTGCAGTCCAAAATTGACTGAACATGCAATCAAGAAGTGTTAATTATAATTGGAGATCAGAATGCAAAAGTAGAAAACAGTAAAGAATGAATAGCATTCAGATAATATGGGCTTAGTGATAGAAATAACGGTGGGAAAAGAATGATTGAATTTTATTTACAATGATCTAATTTATATCTCTAATTAGGTTTATCCCCAAGTATCTCAATTTGTGGTTGGCTATTGTAAATGGTGTTGCTTTTTTGGTTTCTTCCTCTGAGCTCTCTTTGTTACTGTAAAGGAAGTCCACTGACTTTTGTATACTGATCTTATATCCTGCTATTCTACTAAATTGTTCTATTAGCTCTAATAGTTTTTTGGTGAGTCTTTGGGGATTTCTGTGCACACTATCATGTCATCCACATATAGTTATTGTTTCACCATCTCTTTGCTTATCTTGATGTCTTTTATTTCCTTCTTTTGTTGTATTGCCCTAGCAAGCACTTTCAATAAAATATTAAATAGGAATAGTGATAGTGGACATCCTTATCTGGTTCCT
>NW_006399785.1:8239762-8241115 GCF_000299155.1 Elephantulus edwardii
CATGCCTTCCAGATTGCAGTGCAGTTTCCTGCCACTAGGCCAACAGAGCTCACTTGGTCATGATGATTCTTTTTTTTATGCTGTTGGATTCTATTGGCCAATATTTTGTTAAGGATTTTTGCATCTGTATTCATGAGAGATATTGGGCAGTAGTTTTCTTACTTGGTAATATCTTTGCCTGATTTTAGTATTAGGGATATGCTTGCTTCATAGAATGATTCTAGTAGTGTTCCTTCTTTTTCTATTTTTTTTTTTAATACTTTAAGAAGAATTGTTTGGAAAACAATTCTCTGAATGTTTGAAAAAATTCAGCCATGAAGTCATCTGACCAAGGACTTTTCTTATGGGCAAGTCTTTTTACAACCTGTTCAAATTCTTCTTATGTGATGCGTCTGTTCAAGTGTTCTACATCTGTTTGGGTCAATCTGGATAGGGCATAAGGATCAAGGAATTTATCAGAATATAGCTTTTCATAGCATTCCAATATTATAGATTTAATTTCATCTGGTTCTGTTGTGATGCATGCCACCTTTATAATTTCTTAATCAAGTTATCTGTGTCTTCTTTTTGTCTTTTATTACATTTACCAGTGGTTTGTGAGTTTTATTAACTTTTTTGAAAAAGAGCTCCTAGTCTTATTGATGGTTTCAATTGTTTTTCTGTTCTCCATTTCACTGGTGTAAGCTCTTGCTCTTGTCATTTCCTGGTAGGATTAGGTTGTTTTTCTTTTTCTATTTGATGAAGGTGTTGAGTTAGATCATTGATTCTTCTCCTTTCTTCCTTTTTATACGTGTGCCTATTGCTGTGAACTACCACCTAAAGACTGCCTTAGCTGCATCCTAGAGGTTTTAGTATGTTGTATTTTCATTTATTTCAAGGACCTTTTTAATTTCATTCATTATTTCTTTTATAACCCACTTGTGTTCCAGCAGAGTTATTTAGCTTCCACTAATGGGTGGTTTTGTAAGCTTGACCCTCCCGTACACAACAATTTTCTGTATAATATAATCAGAGGTGGTGATTAAGTTTCTTTATCCTTTGAAAATTTCTCAAAATGGAATATGAAAATAAACCCTCAAAAGATGAATTGATAGCCATTCTTCTCGCAAGATGTGATCTTACCTTATCATTGCTTTGCTCCAATATAGCATGGCCTATGTGACATTCCCATGGCCAGAAAATTAAAAGACGTATTGCCATGGGAAAGTCTGCTGTTAGGGACCTCTCTAAAGTACTCAAGAGCAACGGTGTGTCTCTGGAGACTAAGGTGCATCTGGTACAGGCCGTGGTCTTTGCAATCACTTGTTATGTGTCAGAGAGCTGGACAATGACGAGGGAGGATAGAAGGAGAAT
>NW_006399785.1:8241335-8242715 GCF_000299155.1 Elephantulus edwardii
GTCTGACATACTTTGGTGATGTTGTAAGGAGGGACTGGTCCTTGGAGAGGGACATCATGCTTGGGAGGGTGGAGGGCAGGCGCAGGAGGGGAAGGCCCTCTGAGAGATGGATTGATTTGGTGACTGGGACAATCGGGATTAGTGTGTCGGAGACAGTGAGCTTGGCACAGGACAGAGCAGAGTTTAGAGCTGTTGTACACAGGGTTGCTATGAGTCGCAAGCGACTCGATGGAACATAACAACAAACAACAACATGTGACATGGCCAGCCCAGGACTGTCTTCTAATTACCACTCCCCCGGCATCTGCTAAAGGCTGTGGCTCAGCCCAGGCACCCTCACACTATGGCCAGAGACAGAACCACTGCCTACTAGATTGAGGGGCTACAGTTTCAGTATGTCCAGATTAAAGTCCTGCCCAGAGCAACCCTAACCCTAACCCTAACCCTAACCCTAACGCTAACCCAGCCCTCCCGGAGCCTCCACTGCTCCACCACCTGGAGACTGCCCAGATGCCACCCCTGATGTGCAGCACCAGGAGCACCAATATCACAAGTGTTGTGGCCTTAAACACAGCTGTCGAGCTACACCAAGTGAGATTTCTTAAACTCAAGCAAAAGAGGCAGGGTGAACCATAGATTTAGGAGGGCAACAGTTATCCTGTTCCAGGTTGACTGTTGTTCTCAAGAGGGGACCACCAACATACAGGTCCTTCACAAAACATTGCCATACCCTGGGTCATTATATAGTTACAATACCCTAACATCTATTAAGAAATGACTCATAATATCAAAAAAGCAGCAGTCTGCCTTAGTCATCATGAAAAAAAACCAAAAGAACCCTTCTCCTAAAAAAAAAAGAAAAGAAAAGAAAAGAAAAGCAGACCCACAGAATACCCCAGATAGATAGAACAGAAGAAATATGTTGGTGTAGAGTTATTTCAACAGATACAGAAGAAGATGCAAATGGTGAAAGAAAAAATTAAAGTCATTAAGAGATCAAATATCCCGAGATGACAATCCAGAGGAAATATGTTGATGAGGAGCAATTTGAACGACTACAGAAGGAAATGCAAAATAAAATAAAAGGGTTCAAGAAAAATCATCACAAGATACAGAGGTTACAACCAACGCAGTACTGGAAATAACAGAAAAGCATGAAAGTGCAATCCAGAATATTAAGACAGAAATGGCGGAAGTGTCCAACACACTGGTAAAACAGAAAAGTAGAGCTGAAGAGATGGGACAGAGAGTCAGCAAGCTGGAAGAAAAGAACCTCACTGCAAACATTCTAGAAGAAAAATCAGAAATGAGACGTAAAGAAAATGAATAAAACATTAGAATCATATGGGATGACATCAAAAGGAACTATGTATTATTAGA
>NW_006399785.1:8244162-8257552 GCF_000299155.1 Elephantulus edwardii
TTCTTTAGGGTAAATTCCCAGTAGTGGAATTGCTGGGTCAAATGGTAAATCTATTTCCAACTTTTTGAGAAACTACCATACAGCCATCCAAAGTGGTTGCACCATTTTTACACTCCCATCAACAGTGAATAAGGATTCCAGTTTCTCCACAACCTCGCCAGCATTTGCTGTTTGCTGCTCTGATGAATTTTGCTATTCCTAGTTGTTTTAATTTGCAGCTCTATTAGAGCTAGTGATTTTGAACATTTCTTCATGTGCTTGTTCGCCATCTGAATGTCTTTTTTGGTGAAGTGTCTGTTCATATCCTGTACCCATTTTTCAACTGGGTTTTTTACCTTTATATTGCTGTAGTGCTAGAATATTCTATAAATTCTAGATATAAGTCCCTTATCTGACATGCCATTACCAAATATTTTTCCCACTCTGTAGCTTCCCTTTTTACCCTGTTGGAGAAGTTTCTGGATGTGCATAGGGATTTGATTCTTATAAGGTCCCATTCATCTATTTTATCCTCTCCTGGTTGTAGGCACCGTCCCTGTTCTTGCTGCAACAAAGCAGAGTACAATTCTCGGGAAAATGTTATTCTTTTAAAACATTGCTCTGCTGCTAATTGCCTTGTCCCTGGAGTCTGAATATTTCGCTCAGTACCTCAAGAGCTTCTCCTGAGGGTACACTATGAAAGCAGTGGGGTGGCTGTGAAATCCTGGGCAATGTTAACTGAAAATTGCATGTAATTCTCTTGCTCTTCTGACTCTGAACCATAGTAGTGCTGAAAATTCTGTGTGAGATCATATTCAAACACTTATCAGTTAAGAAAACCTTTACCACCAAAAATAAAAACACAATATGGTAGAAAGCAGCATGGTATAACATAAAACATAAAGTGTTTCAGGGGGCAGGGAATATGCTTACGGAACTAAACTGAACTTTAAAAAAAACTGTGATAATTTGTACTTGTGAGAAGATTCACTTCTGGATGATTTGATTTGGTATTAAAATAGAAAGTTAACAATTGTGTAGCTCTACCTCGAGTTTGATGCTCTGAACTTACTGTAATTTACTTATTATCTTCTCATGGAGTGAATTCCCTACAGAGATAAGAGTTTGTTGTTGTTAGGTGCCATCAAGTCAACCAGTCCTCATAACAACCCATGTACAACAGATCTGAACCTTGCCCCCTCCTGTACCACCTTCCTGGTCTCTGTCATGTTCAGACCCGTTGTGGTCATCACTGTGTCAGTCTATCTTTCTAGGTGCCTTCCTCTTTCTCAGATCCTCCAACTTTCCCAGTATGATGATATTTTCATTCGCTTCTATTTCTTTTAATGGTTGGCAGTTGAACAAGAATGACAGAAGAATTGATGTCTTCGAATGGTGGTAGTGGAGATAATAATAGAATCTGTTCTGATAGTTTAGTGGTAAAGATTTATGCTCCCAACCCAAAGAAAAGCAGTTCAAATCCTCCAGCTGTTCCACAGGAAAAAGTTGAGCCATCTCTTTTCTGTGTGGTTAACCTGCTGGAAGGTCAGCTATGAGTTGGTTCCAACTTGATGGTACATAACTACAAGAACCTTACAGAATGTTGTTGGGGGTAGTCATGTATCATGGGCTACTAGGAGAAGGAACAAATTCGTCCTAGAGAGAGTGAGACCAGGTTACTCCTTGGAGGCAAGGATTCTGAAGATTTGTCTGACATACTTTGGACATTGCGAGGATGGACTAGTCCTTGGAGACGGATGTCATGCTTGGAAGGTTGGAGGGACGGTGCAAGAGAACAAGATCTTCAATGAGATGAACTGATTCAGTGACTGGGGTAATCGGGATGGGTGTGCCGGAGGCAGTGAGATTAGCACAGCATAGAGCAGAGTTTAGGGCTGTTGTACATAGGGTCGCTGTGAGTCACAGGCTACTCGATGGCACATAACAACAGCAGCAACAATTATACAATGCTTATAAAGTAGTTCATTCAGTACCTCACATGAGAAATCCCTCAATAAATGTTAGCTATTTCTAGTTAATTAGATGCATCCTATATTCCCTTCTGTCTGTGACAATAATATTCTTCAGAAAAATTTTAAAAAAAGAAAAAGCACAAAAACTTCCCAAAAGCCCACCCAAGTTCTTTCATAAAGATTAATATTTACACATAAAGGAGGAGAATACTACAAATAATCCTGCCCAAAAATTTTTATTAGAGTCTTTTTTCAAATAACAGGGCCACTTCTGAATTTAATGTTTGTTGTTGTTGTTGTTGTTGTCGTTGTTATTATGTACCATCTAGTTGCTGGTGATTCATTGCTGTTATTGTTGATAGCCTTCGAGTCAAGCAACACTCATAGAAACCCTATGAACTAAAGGCCTGATAGCGATCCTATATACAACAGCTTTTAACCCTTCTCTATTCTGATCCACCCATATGCCCATTACCTCAGTCATTAAATCAATCCATCTCATTCTGAGTCTTCTCTCTTGCACTGTCCCTCTACCGACCCAAGCATGACATCCCTCTCCAAGGGGTCCTTCCTTGAAATATGTCCTAAGTATGTCAGACAAAGCTTCAGAATCCTTGCCTCCAAGGAGCAGCATGGTTTCACCCTCTCCAGGACAAACATGTTTGTTCTCCTAGCAGTCCATGGTATAGTCAATATTCTTCTCCAGCACCACAGCTCAAAGGCATCAATTCTTCTTCTACAATCCCTACTCATTGTCCAGATTTCAGATGCACAGCACATAATTGTGAAACCGTGGACTAGATCAGGCATACTTTGGTCTCCATATCGACATCATTGCTTTCCAGTACTTTGGAGAGTTCTCTGACAGACTTTCTCAACTGCTGTAATCAAGACGGTTGATTGTAGAGTCAAGCAACTGAAGCTGTTAATAATCTCAATCTCTTCACCATCTATCATGGTGCTGCCAATTGGCCTAGAGGTGAAAATCTTTGTTTTCTTGATGTTGAGCTACAATCCATATATATTTAAGGCTACAATCCTTGACCTTCTGCAGCAAGTGCTTCAGGTCCTCCTCTGCTTCAGCAAGCAAGGTTGTGTCATCTGCATAATGTAGATTGTTGATGAGTCATCCTCCAATCCTGAAGCCACATTACTGTACTAAATTTATTTTTGTTCATAGTCAAAGGCATTCCATTTTTCACAAGCTTGTGTTTCTGATGCCATTATTTACAACTTTCTCTATCTTCCCAGGACAATTGTCATTGGTCATGACCTTGGCTTTTTTTCTCAATATTTACTTACCTGAAAAAAATATATTTAACCCTTTTTGCCCTGTGTGATTACTTCCAAAAGCCTGCTCCAACTTGATGGTACACAAAAGCAACATTACAAGCTGAAAGAACTGAGTAAAAATTCCAGGCTTAAGCTGCAATACTGATAGTGTTATAGGTGAAACTATTGAATGATGTAAGGAGCTTTAAAAAAATGGAAGGAATGCAAGCATAGTCACAAAAAATGATCAGACATTTCAGGAGCAGCATATATGGTATAGAACCAAGGCTGTTGAAGGAAGAAGTCTAAAAACTTTACTGAAGACATTAGCAAAAATAAGACACCAGGAATTAATTATGCAGCACATACTGAGAAACAAATAGATGCAGCTCTAGACATGCACTCTTGTTTGTGCTGAGAACTTGGAAGACAGCTACCTAGCCCACTGACTGGAAGATATCTAAGTTTATGCACGTTCCAAATGAATTCAACAAAATGCAGAAATTATGGAACGATATCATTAATATTGTATGCAAATACAATCTTGTTGAAGATAATGAAAGAACAGCTAGAACAGTACATCAACAAGGAACTACCAAAAAGCCAAAAGAGGACAAAGAATAAGCAATATGACTGCTGACATAAGACTAATCTTAGTTGAAAACACAGAATATTTGAAAGATGGTTGCTTGTGTCTTACTGACTACACAAAAGCATTTGGTTATGGATCACAACAAATTATGGATGTTATTGTTTGTTATGTGTAATCGATAATATTGGAAAAAAAAGAACTCTTGAGCACTCAATTGTACTCATGTAGAATCTGCACATAAACTGACTGTTGTTGTTATGTGCCATCAAGTCACCTGCAACTCAGAGACTCTATGTGTTCTGAACTCTGTCCTATTCTGAGCCAGTCTCACTGTCCTGGACACACCTACCCCCATTACCTCAGTTACTATGTCAATTCATCTCATCTGATGTCTTCCTCACCTCTGTTGAACCTCCACCTTTCCAAGCATTGTGTCCTTCTCCAGGGACTGGTCCCTCCCAGCCACATGTCCCAAAGTATGTGCAATAGAGCTTCAAAACCTTTACGTCCAAGGAGTAGGCTCATTTCATCTTCTCCAAGACAGACCAGTTTGTTCTCTTATTAGTCCATGGTATATTCAATACTCTTCTTCAGCACTACAACTCAAAGGTACATAGACTAAAAGCAGTACTTTGACTAGAACAAGGAAATACTACATAATTTAAATCAGCAAATGTACATCAAGGTTGTATCCTTTCCTCATACCTTTTTCCCCTTGCTATCAATACTTTTTTCTTTTTAATAATTTTTAAATTTTAAATGTAATTATACCAATAATTTACATAAGAGTTAGATTTTTACTTCATTCTTTATTGCACATTTTACCCCTTCCTTCCCCTCCTCCTTCCCCAGTGCATTTTCTAAAAAAAATTTGTTCATTGTTGCACAATTACCTACCTTCCTACCTCCTTACCTCCCCGCAGTCCTCTTTGCAATGTACCTCTTATTCTAGGCTATTGTAGTACACATAATACCTAATCATATGTTCTTTTTAAACAATTCTTTTCTTTATCTGTTCCAATGCAGTATTCATACTTTTTCAATCTGCGTGCTGAATGAATAATCTGAGAAGCTGGACCACGTGAATGATGCTTCTGCTTCAGATTGGAGGAAACTCATTAACAACCTATCATATGCAAATAGCACAACACTGTGGAAAATGAGGAAGATTTGTAACACTTACAAACTTACTTATAGCCTTCAGTATGGATTTCACTTTAACACAAGGAAACAAAAATATTCACCACTTAACCAACATAAAAAAAAAGTCATGAAAAAGGGATAAAAGTTTGAAGTTGTTGAGGATTTCCATTTGCTTGGCCCCACAATCAAAACTCATAGAAGCAGCAGGCAAAACAATGAAATGGAGCGTGTTGAAATCAGTACATTTTCTATCAAGGACCTAACGAAAGTCCTAATAAGCAAGGCTGACCTTTTTTAAATCTAAGAGTTCCTGACCTAAGCCATAATATTTTCATGTGCTGTGAAACTTTGACAATAAATAAAGAAGACCAAGGAAGACTTGATAGAGTTGGCAAAGAATACTGAATATCCCAAGGACTGCCCAAGAACGAGCAAGTCATCTTGGAGAGAGTGTACCCAGAGTGCTTCTTAGAGGCAAGGATGCTGAAACTTTGTCTCACATATTTTGAGTATGTTATTGGGAGGGGATAGACCTAGGAGTCAGGAAATCAAAAGACGAATTGCGTTGGGAAAATATTCTGTCAGGCACATCTCCAAAGTGCTGGACAGCAACGATATCAGTCTAGAGACTAAGGTGTGCCCAGTGATCTTTGCAATTACTTTTTATGCCTCAGAGAGCTGGGCAATGACTAAGGATGACAGAAGAAGAAGCAGCAGCAATGCCTTTGCATTGTGGTGCTGGAGAAGAGTCTTGAACATAACATAGACTGCCACGAAAACAAATAGGTCTGTCTTGGAGGGGATGAAAACAAGTTTCTCCTTTGAGGCTAGGATTTTGAAGCTCTATCTCACATACTTTGGGCATGTGGCCAGAAGAGACAGATCCTTGGAGACGGTCATCATGCTTGGAAGGGTGGAGGGAAATCACAGGAAATGAAGACCCCAGATGAGATGGATTGATATACTGACTGGGGTTATGAGAGTTGGTGTGTTGGAATGAGTGAGATTGGCTTAGGACAGGACAGGATTCATACCTGCTGTACATAGGGTCGCTATGGATTACATGCAACTTGATGGAACATAACAACAACAGACCTAGGAGAAGGATATCATGCTTGAGAAAGTGAAAGACTGGAAAAAAGATAAAAGTTTCAATGAGATGAATTTACACAGTTGTTGCAATAATGCACGTAAGCATGGCGAAGATGGAAGTAAATCAATGTATTTGTTTACCGTTATCATACAGTTGACTGCCACTCGTGGCAATGGAGAACCGTTTCAACAGGTTTTCTAAGCTGTAACCATTCAGAAGCACATTGCTTGGCCTGTCTTTGCAGCTGCCACTGACTCTTTGAACCAGTCTTCTAATGACAAATAGTTGGTGATACCCAGAAGGTTTCATCCTTGGAAAAATAAAATGACAAGGAGATGGTCAGATTATCTGATCGTCCTAACTCAGGGTAGCAGAATTGATGCCTCTGAGCTGTGGTCTTGGAGAAGAGTGCTGAAGATCCCATGCACCACCAACAGAACAAGCAGATATGTCCTAGGAAATGTGCAACCACACTGCTTCTTGAAAACAGGGATGATGAAGCTTCATTTCTCATAGTTTGGACATATCGCTAGGAAAGGCTGTTCATTGGAAAGGGATATAATGCTTGGAAAGGTGGAGAGTCAATAAAAGAGAAGAAGACCCCCAATGAGGTGGATTGACATAGCTGAAGCCATGGACTCAAGTGCATCAGAGATGATGAGGATGGCACAGAACAGGACAGGATTCAGGTCTCTTGTTCAAAAGACTTGTTATGAGTCATACTTGACTCAACAGCACCAAGTGGAACTCTTACTGCATATGTTGTCATTTTTAGGTATAAATGAGTGTTACCCTCTGTCCCAAAAAAAACACTGACCAATGCTGGAAAAATTTCAGGCAAAATCATATGATCAAAACCAAATGGTAATGATGGAAGAATTTCAAGCTATATTAAAGGGATTGGCAAAAAATAAGGCCTCAGGATCCAACGGGATACCAATGGACATGTTTCAAAAGACAGATGCAGCCTTAGTCGTACTCCCCAGACTACACCAGGAAACTGGAAGGACAGCTACCTGGCCAATGAACTGGAAAAGATCCATGTTTGTTTCTATCCCCAAGAAAGATGATCCAATCAAATGTGGAAACTACTGAATAATATCATTAATAGCACCTACAAGCAAAATACAGCTAAGGATCTTTCAGAAACGACTGACACCATACATAGACAGAGAACTGCCAGAAGCTCAAACTGAAATCAGAAAAGGCCATGGATCAATAATTGAAACTGGATGGAGAAGAGATTGAAACTGTCAGTGATTTCATCTTATTTCAATTCACAATCAATACACTGGGCACCAGCCATCAGGAGACATACTGCACTGAGAAAGTCTGCAGTCAGAGTTCTCTCTCAATTACTGAGGAGCAACGATGTTGGCTTGAGGACTAAAGTAAGCTTGATTGAGACCATGGTCTTTTCAATCACTATCTATGCTTCTGAGAGTTGGCAGCGACTAAGGATGACAGAAGAAAAATGTATGCCTTTTAACTATGGTGATGGAGAAAAGTACTGAATATCCCATGGGCCGCCAAAAGAATAGATGGGTCTTGGAGAAGGCATAGCCAGAGTGCCTCTTGAAGGTAAGGATGATGAAGTATCGCCCCCTACCTTTGGGCATGTTGCCAAGAGAAGCCATTCCTTAGAAAAACACATCATGCTTGGAAAAGTGAGGGGATGGTGAAAGAGAGGAAGACCCTCAACCAGGTTTTTTAACACAGTGACTACAGCCATGAGCTTGAGGGTGTAAGAGTTTGTGAGGTTGACATAAGATAAGACAGGATTCAGATCTGTTGTTCAGAAGGTGACTCTGAGTCGTACTTGGCTGGATAGCACCTAACAACAACTTAGTGACACTACATAAAAAAACAATGAAACTGCCTGAACCTGGACCGTTCTCACAGTGTCTGCAAGTCATTTCTAACTCTTGGTGGCACAGGTATGTCAAAGGTAGACCTGGGCTCCACAGAGTTCTCCTGGAAACAGATCATCAGGCCTATGTTCTGAGGCACCTCTGGATATATTCACACCAACGTTAAGGCTAGGATTGTTGTCATGTGCCTTCAACTACAACTCAGAACAACCCTCAGAACAATGGCTCTGAACCTTACCCTATCCTGAGCTAACCTCACCATCTCTGACATCTCTGACCTCATTGTCACAGTAACTGTGTCGATCCATTTCATCCAGCATGATATCTTTCTCCAAGGACTGGTCCTTTCTGACAATATGCCCAAGCAGGGCGAGGAGCCACTTGGTTTCACCCTCCCCAGGACAGACTTGTCTAGCCTAGAGTTTAACTATTTGCACTACCAGGTGCCTCAAATAACCTCCTTCAGTAGTTTTCATATAAATAATAAAAATAACCAAACCATATTCATTATCAGTAGGAATTGTGATTTTTAAATCCCCAGATTGAGTAAAACTGATAAGTAATTCCTTTCAACCCAATTATTAAGGACACTATAAAATCCTAATGTAAAGAAATTAGTCACTATTTTCATGCATAGAGAACAAAATTTGGTTTTCTTCTCGCTGTTGGCATAACACTTTCCCCCACACTCCCACCTCAAAATGCGCACGCCAAAAATTTGATCTCACAAATGAGAGACATTTGCTGTAATAAGAGAAACAAACAGAAAAGGTTACTGTGCTTTGAAAGTTGGGAATCTGGAACTTTTAAATATTCTGTCTCAGAAAGTCAGCCAAGGCTGAGACAAGCTGTGTGTTTTAATTTCTTGGATGAGGACCACCTGTCATTGGTGAACTTCCACTTGAAGAATCTCTTTGCAGATTGCGATTGCGTTTCCTCTTTGTGTTGGTTACGTAGAAGCATCCTGGGCATTTCTTGGATGTTTGTAGGATAGATAAGGCAGTAAAAAGGATGGAAAGGAGGGATAAAAGAACTGAGGGAAGGAAAAGTGGAAGGGAAAGAAGATATGTACTAAGTGCCTACTGAGCTAGAGCTCTGCTACTGAACTTGTGTCTGTCTCTAGCGAGAAAATCATTACTTCAAAGCATCAAGGCCATGGCTACAGAAAAAAGGAACTCAACGATGTAGATAAACATATTGTTTCCTTTAATGATGTACTTTAAATTTCAAGTGATGTAATGATTTCTAAATTTCCCTCATGTGAGCCCTAGACACTGGGTTGCAGCTCCTAGTTCACTTGCGAGAATAATCCCACCTATGTCCTGGGTTCTTTCCCCAGGTTTTCTTTTCACCTATTTTATATTTCAGAGCCCTGGTGGTGCAGTGGGTTAAGATCTGAGCTACGAACCAAAAGATTGAGGCTTCAAAATGTTGACAGTCCATAGGAGAATGATGTGTTAGTTTGTTTCTGTACCAATTTACCACCTTAGAACCTATAGGGCAATGCTACTCTGCCCTGTGAGGTCAGTATAAGTTAAAATCAACTAATTTGACAGCAGTTAGTTTGTAATTTTTGTAGTTGCTTGTTTGGGTAGGGTTTCCTTATATCTACACATAGCTGCTTCGTTCCTGCCATTCAGCTTTCAAATTAAATATAACGTGATGAGAACTTCCCTAGCACTCAAGGGAAAATAGTGTGTGGTTCTCACTGTCTCTTCTTTGGATGTGTCCTGAATCATTCAAGATTTTGCCCACGACATTGTTCAGTATTGCAACTTAAAGCTTGAATTTGTTCTTCAGTTCTTTTAGCTTGAAAAATGACAAGCTTATTTTTCCTTTTAGCTTTTCTGACTCGAGTTTCTCAAACATTTCCTTCTAATACTTTGCTTTGACTTCTCGAGCTGCCCTTGGAAATCTTTTCTACACCTCTCTTACACCAGCATTTTTTTCCATTGTTTGGGCTTCTTTTCATTCCAGTGCAAGATTCAGAGTCTCTTCTGACATCTACTACGGTTTTTTCTTCTTCTCTTGTCTTTGTAACGACCTCTAGCTTTCTTCATGGATCGTGTTCCTGGTGTCATTCCACAACTGATCATTTGACTTCTTTGCTTTCAGAAATTGAAGACTCAAAGCACTTTCTGCAGAAGATCAAAGATGATAAATTTCAATATGAGTTAAACCTCAACATCAGGAAAACAAAGATCATCACTATTGGACCAACAGGCAACATCATGATAGGTAAAGAAAACATTGAATCTATCATTTCGTTTTACTTCCATCCACAATCAATAGCCATTGTAGCAGCAGTCAATAAATTAAAAGACATGTTGCATTTGAGAAATCTGCTGTCAAGGACTTCTCCAAAGTACAAGGACGCCAGTTTAAAAACCAAGGTTTACCTGATTCAAACAATGGTTTTCAATTGTTTCCTTGTTGTTGTTATGTGCTGTCGAGTCACTTGTGACTCATAGCGACCCTATGTACAACAGCCCTAAACTCTGCTCTGTCCTGTGTGTCACACTGTCTCCAACACACCCATCCCGATTACCCCAGTCACTGGATCAATCCACCTCATAGAGGGTCTTCCCCTCCTGCGCTGTCCCTCCACCCTCCCAAGCATGATGTCCCTCTCCAAGGACCGGTTCCTCCTTAAAACATGTCCAAAGTACGTTAGATGGAGCCTCAGAGTCCTTGCCTCCAGGGAGCCATCCAGTTTAACCCTTTCCAGGATGAATCTGTTTGTTTTCTTGGCAGTCCATGGTACCCTCAATACTCTTCTCCAGCACCACAGCTCAAAGGTATTATTCTATGCTCCTTAGTTACTGTCCAACTCTCTGATGCATAACAAGTGATAGCAAAGACCATGGCCTGTATCAGACACACCATTGCACTTCAGTACTTTGGAAAGGTCCCTAACAGCAGACTTTCCCATCACAATACATCTTTTACTTTCCCGGCTATTGGTGTCGAGATTGTTGAATGGGGAGCCAAGCAAACTAAAGCTGTGTACAAACTCAATCTCTTCACCATCCATCCTGATGCTGCCAATTGTCCAGTGATGAGAATCAATGTCTTCTTGACATTGAGCCTCAATCCATATTGGAGGCTACAGTCCTTGACCCTCTGCAGCAAGCATTTCAGGTCCTCCTCAGTTTCAGCAAGCAGGGTTGTGTCATTTGCATAATACAGATTGATGATAGATCTTCCACCATTCTTGACCCCATAGATCCCAGCTTCCTGGATAATCTGTTCTGCATACAGGTTGAAAAGATATGGAGACAGGTCACATCCCTGGCGTAAGCCGTTCCTAATTTTGAACCATGCAGTGTTTCCATGCTCTGTTCTTACGACTACCTCTTGGTTCAATTATAGGTTTTGCATTAGCATGATCAAGTGTTCTGGGATTCCCATTCTTCTCAGAGTCAGCCACAGTTTGTTATGGTCTACACAGCCAAATGCCTTTGCATAGTCAATGAAACACAGATATACATTCCTCTGGTATTCCCTGCTTTCAGCTAAGATCCATCTAATAATAGCTACAATATCCCTAGTACCATGACCCCTTTTAAACCCAGCCTGGACTTCTGGCAGTCCTCTGCTGATGTGTTGTTCCAGTCGTTTTTCGATAATGTTCAGCAGGATCTTTCTTGCATGTGAAATCAATAAGATTGTTCTATAGTTTCCACACTCTGTTGGGTCATCTTCCTTTGGGATGGGAACAAATATCGATCTCTTCCAGTCAGTTGGCCAAGTGGTTGTTCTCCAGATTTCTTGGCACAGCTTGGTGAGCACATCCAGGGCAGCATCTGTTAGCTGAAATATGTCTATTGGTATACCATCTATTCCTGGGACCTTATTTTTTGCTATTTCCTTCAAAGCAGCCTGACCTTCTACCTTCTGGAATATGGAAAATGGATAAAACGGTTGAAAGAGTTGTCTTTAAATTGTGGTGCTGGAAACAAGTACTGAATATGCTATGGAATGAAAAAAACAAACAAATATATCTTGAAGAAAATGCAAGCAGGGTGTTCCTCAGTGAGTTGGATGGTGCTTTGTCTCACTTACTTTAGGTATATATTCAGGAGAAACTAGTTCTTGGGTAAAGATAGCATTCCAGGAAAGGTAGAGGGTCAGTGAAAGAGGAGACTCTCAATGAGACATACTGACATCAGTGCCTAACACAATGACCATCACAATGATCTTGGGCATGACAGAAATCATGAGGACTGCCAGAATGGTATAAGCTTCAGATCCGTTATTCATAAGGTCAGAATGAGTAGTAATCAACTTGATGGCACCTAACCTAGATGCATCGAATACAGGCCATGATCTTCACAATTACTTGCTATGCACCAGAGACCTGGACAATGACTAAAGATGACAGAAGAAGAAGTGATGCCTTCAAATTGTGGTGCTGGAGAAGAGTCTTGAACATACCATGGACTGACAAGAAAACAAATAGGGCTGTCTTGTAGAGGGTGTAAACAAGTTTCTCTTTGGAGGCTAGGACTTTGAAGCTCCATCTCACGTACTTTGGGCATGTGGCCAAAAGAGACCAGTCCTTGGAAAAAGACATAATGCTCAGAAGGATGGAGGGAAAGCACAGGAGAGGAAAACTCCAGGTGAGATAGATTGATACAGTAATTAGGGCAATGGGTATTGGTATGTTGCAATTAGTGAGACCGGCTCAGGACATGGCAGGGTTCAGAGCTGCTGTACATAGGGTCACTATGGGTCGCAGGCAACTCGAAGGCACATAACAACAATAACATGACTTTAACTATCTAATAGAGGTTTACTTGTATTTTATTAATAATACAAAGGAATTTAACTGAGTGCCTCATAAGAAATAATGGACATCACATCAAAGAATGGGAATTTCAGAGCATTTAACTATGTTTATGCAAAACCTCACTAAATTGTCCCAAGACATCTGGAGGACAGCCAGCTGGCCAATTTACTGGAAGAGATTGATATTTGTTCTCCTTCCAAAGAAAGGTGATCCAACAGAGTACAGAAATTATCGAACAATATAATTAATATCACATGCAAGCAAGATTCTGCTGAAAAATTATCCAAAAACAACTGGAACAATATGTCAACAGAGAACTGCCAGATGTGCTGGCTGGATTTAGAAGAGGTAATGGTATGGCATCAGGATGGAGGGTGAAGAGATTGAGATTGAGATTGAGATTGTTCACAGCTTTAGTCTACTTGGCTCCACAGTCAACACTCTTACCACCAGTAGTTAGGAAATTAAAAGACGTATTGCCATGGGAAAGTCTGCTGTTAGGGACCTCTCCGAAGGACTGAAGAGCAATGGTGTCACTCTGGAGACTAAGGTGCATCTGATACAGGCCCTGGTCTTTGCTATCACTTGTTATGCAATAGAGAGTTGGACAATGACTCGGGAGGATAGAAGGATAATTGATGCCTTTGAGCTGTGGTGCTGGAGAAGAGTATTGAA
>NW_006399785.1:8257826-8258405 GCF_000299155.1 Elephantulus edwardii
CAGCGCAGGAGGGGAAGACCCTCTATGAGGTGGATTGATTCAGTGACTGGGGTAATCAGGATGGGTGTATCAGAGGCAGTGCGATTGGCACAGGACAGAGCAGAGTTTAGAGCTGTTATACATAGGGTCGCTATGAGTCGCAAGCGACTCGATGGCACATAACAACAGCAACAACAATGGTATGATGGATATTAAAGCTAATGTTAGATGGATCTTGACAGAAAGCAGAGAATACCAGAGAAATATCTATCTGTGCCTCATTGATTATTCAAAGGCATTTGATGTGGATCACAACAAGCTATGGCTGACTCTGAGAAGAATGGGAATCCCAGAACATTTGACTGTGCTCATGAGAAACCTATACTTGAGCCAAGAAACAGTCATCACAACAGAGCAAGGAAACACTACATGGTTCAAAATCAGAGAGGACGTCCACCAGGGATGTATTTTCTCTCCATACCTTTTCAATCTGTATGCAGGACCATCCAGGATGGTGGGCTGTACGAGGAGGAAGGTGGCATCAGGATTGGTGGAAGAATCATCAACAACCTGCGTTATGCGGATGACACAACCCTGTTT
>NW_006399785.1:8259175-8276247 GCF_000299155.1 Elephantulus edwardii
TTGGCACAGGATAGTGCAGGGTTTAGGGCTCTTGTACATAGGGTCACTGAGTCGCAGGTGACTCAAAGACACGTAACAACAGCAACACAGTGGCTTCATTTCTTGACATATTCTTCCATAGTTGTTGGCTGTGGATCCAAGTAAAATGAAGTCCGTGACAACTTCAGTCCTTTTCCTGCTTATCGAGATGTTGTATACTGATCCACTTCTGAAGATTTTTGTTTCGTTATGATCAGGTGTTAATTAATAATTAAGACTGCAGGCTTGAAATATTATCAATAAGTGTTTCAAGTCTTTATCTTTAGTAAGTGAAATTTTGTTATCTTTTTATTGCAGATTGCTGATAGATGTTCTTCAAATCTGTGAATGGAGCAGCTGCTATGTGGAGATGGCCAAGTTCACCTGCTTCACAAAGAGGAACTGTCCCCATCAATAATATCTATAGCATCAAACATACAGGTACATAGTCAGATATGCCAGTGCCTAATGCTCCTCCACCTTCAGGAGCAAACAGATAGCTGCTTGGTCAGACACGCCATACCTCGTGCTCCTGAACCTCTTTCCCTAATCATTCAGGTCTAATATTCATGGTTGACTCAAGGACTTTACTCACAGTTGTGGGATTTATCAGTGAAATATATTGAGGAGTGAGGCAAGCACAATACTAATCCAGGTTTTAGTCCAACATTCCCAACCAGATTAACAGCAAGACACAATTCCTTAATTAGTGAAAGACCAGGTTTCAGTTCAGCAGCAAAAAAGCAAGCCTCTCTTTCATCAATTGTCCAGCAAACTTGATCTCAGACCAGTTACAAATTAGTTTTTTGTTCACTCATCCAACAAGCAAAACCTTTAACTGTGGCCTTTATCTCAGGGATCCTCTGGTTATATCTTGCCACAGTCTCTTCACAGCAGTGTAACAGTCTCACTATACAGGTGGAAAGCATTCTCTTGCTTATACCCTCTCCAAGGACTGATCTCTCCTTGAAACATGCCCAAAGTATGTCAGACAAAGTTTCGGAGTACTTGCCTCCAAGGAGCAGCCTTGTCTCACCTTCTCCAGGATGAATCTATTTGTTCTTCTAACAGTCCATGGTATATTCAATACTCTTCTCCAGCACCGCAGCTCAAAGTCATTAATTATCTTTACATAATTCCTAGTCATTGTCCAGCTTTCTGACGCGTAGCAAGCAATTGTGAAGACTGTGGCCCGGATTGGGTGCACCTTACTTTACAGACTGACATCATTGCTCTTCAGTACTCTGGAGATGTCCCTGACAGCAGACTTTCCCAATGCAATTTGTCTTTCTATTTCCTGGCTTTTGGTATCAAGAGTGTCGATTGTGGAACCAAGCAAACTAAAGCTGTTAACAATCTCAAATCTCTTCACCATCTATCATAATGCTGAGTTATAGGCCCAGTGGTGAGAATCTTTGTTTTCTTGATGTTGAGCTTCAATCCATATTAGAGGCTGCAGCGCTTCAGGTTTTCCTCAGTTTTAGCAAGCAGGGTTGTGTACAATGCAGGTTGTTGATGATTCTTCCTCTAATCCTGATGCCACATTCCTCCTCACAGAGCCCACCCTCCCAGATGATGTGGATGAAACCACCATAGCAATGGGTAAATCTGCTAAACCCAATAAAAACAAGAGTATTTTTGTTTGTTCTTATCTATGTCCTACATGTGCTATGTGTCAGCATATAAACTTCTTAATAACGGATATTTTACCCCCAAGGCTTTGTTTTCTGTTCCCTCAGTGCCCAAGACAGGGAGCTCTGATATTCTAGAGGGGTAAATTGTTACTGTCAACCCAGAGGTAAGTGATATGAACCCACCAGCTGCTCCACCTGGGGAAAGGAAAAAAACACAACAACCGGGCAATCACTACTAGTGTAGCGAGATGAGTGCCTAGGAGAGAGGCCTGGAAACAGAAGAGGTGGTTAATAAATATATACTATGTTCTCTTTAAAAAAAAATAAAGTGAAACTATCTGCATTCTAGATAGAACATAAAGTCCTAGCTAATATTTTCCTATCTTTAATTTTTTTAAAGTAATTTTAGATCCAATTTTGGAGTCAGAACTAAGTAGTGGCAAAGTATTGATTTCTAAATTATCTGTCTTCGTTTCTTCCCACAGACTGATTATTTCTGCTAAAGTTTTAAAGAGCTGAACTGTAACTATGTAATAATTTAAATTGTTTCTAGGACTTTATTGATTATTTAATTAAGAATGGGAAGATATGCGATTTTTTTTGTTCCTTTAAAGACGAATATTTAGCAAAACAAAATTTTTATGCAGGAATCATTTTAAGAGTAATACAATCAGTAAAAAAGAGATATTTCAGCACACAAAGACACAAAAAAGGATGTTTACAAAATAGATAAATGCTCCATTGGGTAAAAAGTTCTCTGTATTATAAATTTAGAAGTGAAAATTCCAAGAAATTAAAGAATTATATAAATTCTATGCAATTGGTGTTCTATCGTTAAGTAGTTTCCATAGCAACTTTGGCATTATATTGTGTATATGCTACCTTGAACACAAAGCATCATTCTCTGTAATCTATTTAAAGTGAAGAACTATGTTATTTCTCAGCATTATGTTCTAACATCCTACACAATTCTTTTGTCTTAATTTTTGGTGGTTCTATTTGATGTAGTCTTGAATTTTCAGTTAACTTTTTCCAAGTTGTGAAGAAAAGAAAATATGATAAAAGATTGATAGAGTTTTCCTTTTTTTGTGGAAAAGAAATTACTTTAATAAGAATGGGAGAAATAAGATAAGAGAATAATTTTTAAACTTCACAATAAATATTGCATTAGAGTGACATTGTGACATTTTCAAGGGCAAAGACCACATGCCTATTCTCAATAAAAGGCAGATTTGGGGACTGGGAAATGTGCTGTTCGTTATTCTGAGTACTGATCACCAGGTATGGTCAGAGACAGACCCCTAAAGAATGTGAACTTGACTGAATGTGCGTAATACTTTAACATCTGTCTTAGAAGAAATACAACAGCTATGTTACTTAGAAGCATGATGGCAAGATTTATCTTGCTTACTTTCAATATTTCGTCAGAAAAGAGCCATCACTAGAAAATGGCATCATATATGGTGAAGCAGAAAAAATAAATCTTGTATGGTGTCAAGAAAACTAAAGGAAATCATCACTTAAACTGATTAATACAACAGCCCCAACCACGAGCTTTGACATAGCAACAGTCGTGAAGAACCAGGCAGAGTTCCACTCTTGTAATACACAAGGTCATCATGAGTTGAAGCTGATTTGAATGGAATGAACAGTTTTATATTTAAGTTAAAAACTAAAAGGGGCTGAGAGGGGAGAGTCCATACATTACAAAAGCTATTACATTATATTCCAAGGGCAGGCAAATATTTTCTGTAAAGAGCCAGAGAGTAAATACTTTTACATTTGTAAGTCAAGTATGATCTCTGTCTTCATTGTTTTGTTTGTTTGTATAATGTTCAAAGGCACTGAGATATGCAACAAGGGGTTAAAGAGGAAAAGACAAATGGTTGAGCCCTGGGATCTTCAAAGTTAAATTCTCTTAGTCCCATTACTATGATCAATTAAGCTAAAAGACTTCTTAATGCTGAGCCCTTTTTATAATTTCTGATGTAGTTATGATGTATCATTCTTTAATATGCTGCCAAGTTTTCTTTCCTAATGCTTCATTTAGAATTTTTCATCATCGTAAGTGAAATAGTTCTGTAATTTGTTTTTGTGTCAATTTTTTCTTAATATTTGTTATCGATGTTATACCCACATCACAAAAATGACCTGGACGTTTTCCTTCTTTCTCTACATTCTATTGTTGTCAAGTGCCATTGATTGAACTCTGACTCATAGCAAAGTGATGGAAAATAGCAGCCCTGTGAAGTCCTCACAGTCTCCAGCAGGTTCCAGGCTGCCATTGCAGTCATGGTATTAACGTCATCCCCAGGAGGGTCTTCCTCGCCTATGCTGACCGACCACTCATCAACGTCCTTTTCCAAGCACCTGTGCTTCCTGACAATATGTCCAAAGTATGTGAGACAGAGAGTTGCCATCTTTGCCTCCACTGAACACCCTGAATACACTTTCTCACAAACAAATTTATTTGTTCTTTTAAACCACTGATAGTGTAGCATTCTATCATTCTATCCCCAGCCTCATTTCTGTCACCAAGTTTTCCAACTACTGATCCTTCTTCCTAGTTTCCAACTTCTGCATTCCAGTCACTCATTATTATTAATGCACCTTGGTTGGGTGTTTGATTGATTTCTGACTGCAACAGTTGGTTGATGTTGTTAAGTGCTGTCGAGTCGCAGGCGACTCATGGCGACCCTATGAAGCAGAGTCCTCGACACTTGGGTGCCTTTCATCCTCTCTCCAGGTTCATAGGGTTTCCGGAGGCAAGCTATTATGGAAGTGGATGCCACTCCTGCTTCCAAGCAACAGTTGGTAGAAATCATCTTTTTCCTCCTCTTCGGCCCTGGTTGTTGTCACACATACTTGAATGACGGTGGCATTCACTGAACTTCCTTGTAAACGTCTGGATATTATGCTGGCTCACAACGTGGTATTTCAAGACAGATTTTCATTCATTTGTTTTGTACATTTTCCACCCTCCTGCTGTCTTGTCCTTTCCCCAGATTACTTTCTTTTCTTGTTTTTTAAATATTCATTCATTGTTGTACAATTTCCTCCATCCACCCTACCCCCCATTCCTCTTTGAAATATACCCCTTATTCTGGACCACTGCCTTACATATAATGCCTAATCATATATTCCTTTTAAATAATTCTCTCTTTCATCTGTTCCAATACGGTGTTCATTATCTATCCACTCTTTCCCTAGTCTCCTCCCAGTGTCCATGTCAGTACTACTTCGGAACAGTGGTGTTATGCAGTATTTGCTCTTTTGAGACTGAGACATTTCACTCAGCATGATGTCCTCCAGGGTCACCTAGGTGGAGTAATGTTCTCTGAGTTCATAATTTTTCAATGCTGCATAGTAGTCTTATGTGTGAATATATCATAGTTTTTCCTATCTATTTGTTGATGGGCACTTGGTTTGTTTCCATCTCTTTGATAACATAAATAATACAAAAATAAACATGAGTGTCTCATATTGCTAAAGTTTTTGGTGTTCTCATTAATTTCACATGCAAGTAAGATTCTGCTGAAAATCATCCAAAAATGATTGGAGCAATATGTCAACAGAGAACTGCCAGATGTGTAGGCTGGATTTAGAAGAGGTCATGGTACTAAGGATATTATAGCTCTTAGATGGATCTTGGCAGAAAGCAGAGAATACCAGAAAAATGTCTATCTGAGTTTCATTGACTATGCAAAGGCTTTTGACTGTGTGGATCACAACAAGCTGTGGCTGACTCTAAGAAAAATGGGAATCCCAAAACACTTAATTGTGATAATGCGAAACCTAAACTTGGACCAAGAGGCATTCATCAGAACAGAGCAAATTCAAATTCAAGAAGGGATTCTGTCAGGGATGTATTTTGTCTCCATACCTTTTCAGTCTGTATGCAGAACAGATCATCCGAGACGCTGGGCTGTACAAGGAGGAATGTGGCATCAGGATTGGTGGAAGAGTCATCAACAGCCTGTGTTATGCAGATGACACAACTCTGCTTGCTGAACCTGAGGAGGACCTGAAGCACTTGCTGCAGAAATTCAAGGACTGCAGCCTTCAATATGGATTGAAGCTAAACATCAGGAAAACAAAGATTCTCATCACTGGGCCAATTGGCAGCATCAGCATGGATGGTGAAGAGATTGAGATAGTTAACAGTTTTAGTTTATTTGGTTCCACAGTCAACACTCTTAGTACCAGCAGCCAGAAAATCAAGAGACGAATTGCATTGGAAAAGTCAGCTGTGAGGGACCTCTCAAGAGTACTGAAGAGCAATGACATCAGACTGGAGACTAAGGTGTGCCTTATCAAGCTATAGTGTTCACAATTACGTGCTAAGCATTAGAGAGATGGACAGTGACTAGGGATGATAGAAAGAATTGATGCCTTTGAGCTGTGGTGCTGGAGAAGAGTGTTGAATATTCCATGGACTGCTAGGAGAACAAACAGGTTTGTCCTTGGGAGGGTGAAACCAGAATGCTATTTGTAGTCAAAGACTCTGAAGCTTTATCTGACATATTTTGGGCATATTGCAAGAAGGGACTGTTCCTTGGAGAGGGACATCATGTTTGGGAGAGTGGAGGGGCGGCGCAGGAGAGGAAGACTCTCGATGAGATGGATCAATTCTGCAGTTGGTGTGGTGGGAATGGGAATGTCGGAGACAGCGAAGTTGGTACAGGATAGAGCAGCATTTAGGGCTCTTGTACACAGGGTCGCTATGAGTCGCAAGTGACTTGGTGGCACATGACAACAACATCAACATGTGCCGTCAAGTTGAAAGTGACTAATTTCTTACCCTCTGGCATGTTGTACATAGGGTCGCTATGAGTCGCAAGTGACTTGGTGGCACATGACAACAACATCAACATGTGCCGTCAAGTTGAAAGTGACTAATTTCTTACCCTCTGGCATGTTGTACATAGGGTCGCTATGAGTCGCAAGTGACTCGACGGCACATAACAACAACAACAGCATGTTTTAAAACAAGCTTGGAAGCAAGAGTGGCATCCACTTCCACAATAGCTTGCCTCTGGAAACCCTACGAACTTGGAGAAAGGATCAAAGTTATGCAGGAGGTGTCCAGGACTTTTGTTCATAGGGTTGCTATGAGTTGCCTGCTACTCAACGGCACTTAACAACAACAACAACAACAACAGCAACAGCAGAGAGAGAGCCCTCAGTTGGCCTAGCTGACAGAAAGCCATGCTCCCAAGCCAAAGGTGGTGACTCTACTCTGCAGCCCTCAGCCTGCCTTTAATTGTTTTGAGTGAAACATTCTTCTAGGTCGTGTAACCCTGGTGTGTCCACTTGCTGTACAGAGGTAACTCTCGGTTGCTGTGAAGCCGAACACTGTGACACTTATGAGTCAAATCCGAGAATGGTTACCCATGGTGGACAGTGTTTGGTGAAGCTCCCCGATTAAAACAAGCTTGGAAGCAGGAGTGGCATCCACTTCCACAATAGCTTGCCTTTGGAAACCCTATGAACCTGGAGAAAGGATGAAAATTATACAGGAGATATTCAGGACTTTCATTCGTATGGTCACTATGAGTCACCTGCGACTTGGCAGCACTTAACAACAACAGCAGCAGCATGTTGTAGAGGCCATAGGTCATACAGGAGGAGATTGCCCAGCTTTGTCCCTGGAAGCAGTGAGTAGATTTGAACTGCTTGCCTTTAGACTGAAAACACACCCCTTACTACTATCAGCAGAGCTCCCTACTAAAGAAGTAGATTATTTATTGACAATATAATCTCTCTCTCCTTTGCCTCAGTATTTCAATTCATTCATAAGAGCTTCTTAATTTTAATTTCCTCTCATTCCTTTACTAGCCGCTGATACCAAGTGGTATACTATGGCTTTCAAAGTATTTGCTCTATTTTGAAGAGATGTTTTCTGAGACAAGTCATATTTTAATTTCTCCAGTTGTTGCCCATAAATTCCTTACCTATTTCTCTTAGCAATACATCCTGCATCCATCTTTATCCACTTCATGAAAGTTATTATTCAGGGACATGCTTGCTTAGTCTGAGAGTGAATATTTACTTCTCATTTCTAAGATCAGCTACAGCTCTACTCCTTCTATTTTTCATCCCACCTGTGCCCTAAATATTCTCCTTCTCATAATGTTCTTGCTACTTTGAGCCACAATTACATGTGGGGGATTCTTCCTGTTTCTTAGTTCTGCAAAGAATCTAACTTGAAAACAATTTGGAATTTTGGTTTTAGTTCTGGTTTGTTCTCTTCGTTGATCTGCATGAGTTTTAGAAAAAGAAGTGTGAAGGTTTGGAACTAAGTGACCTCCTTCAATTCCCATTTCAATTATTAATTTATTTCTACTGACATCGTGGATGTAGGAAGAGTTGCCAATTGTATTTATAATAAAAATACCGCATAAAAAGAAGTCAGTGCTCTGTATTCATACTTCCATTAGTTAGTAGAAACTTGTAAAATTTCCAAAGTATTTTAATGATTTCCCTGGACTGCCTTCTATATCTAATGTATTTCTAAATGCCCTCTGATCTGTTGACTCTGTAAATATTTTCTTTTTATCTGAACAATGTATAGTGGAGTCTTAATATCATCTTTCACAAGCATAATGCAAGGTATTAAAAGCCTAGCTAATAGTGCAATTCCCTATTTAATTATCTCCTCTAGTAGAACATCACCACCTACTTTCAATTATTACCCTAATCATAATTAAGTCACAGAGACACTCTGTCTCAGAATATGTGAATACTCTAATATACAAAGATCAGAGGAGCAGAATACAACTTGGAATGACTTTCTCACTATTTACTGAAGCATCTTGCTATTACGAAAAGTGTTCCAATTTATCCAGATTTATTTTTTCATGCAGTAGCAAAGGCACATTCCAAGGAAAGCATTTCAGATGAATGTCAGTAAATGACTAGAAAAGTTGTACAAACCGGGAATTGAACCCCAGCTTGTTTGCGTATCACCTGTACGGCTTCTAAGGGCTTCATTTTATTCAAATATTTCTATCCTTGATGTCTGTTTCCCAAGGTACACAGTGATACCAGAATGCTTTTAATACAATCTCAATACTTTGAAGCTCAAGCAGTTCATTCTCCATCTATATAACAAATTATGTGTGCTGCTTTCTCTGTACACAGCAACAGTCCAATTTGCCATCAGAGAATATTGTCAGACTGTGCCAAGGGCTTTCATACCAGATAATGATTTGATATATGATATAGAGACTGAACTCTTGCTATGCATCAGAGCTGGACAATGACTAGGGATAAGAGAAGGAGAGTGGATGCCTTTGAGCTTTGGTGTTAGAGTATTGAATATACCATGGACTGCTACAAGAACAGACAAGTTTGTCCTAGAGAGAGTGAAACTAGGCAGCTCCTTGGAGGCAAGGATTCTGAAGCTCTGGCTGACATACTTTGGACGTGTTGCAAGGCGGAATCAGCCCTTGGAGAGGGATGTCATCCTTGGGGGGTGGAGGGACAGCGCAGGAGAGGAAGGCTCTCCGTGAGATGGATTGGTTCAATGACGGGGGTAACGGAGTGGGTGTGTGGGAGACAATAAAATTGGCAAAGGATAGAGCAGAATTGAGGGCTGTTGTACACAGGGTCACTATGAGTCGCAGCCAGACGACATGACAGCACATAACAACAACAGCAATAGAGCCTGAACTTGAGCAGCCCGTGAAATTCCAAGCCCATTTCCAGGCATTGTCTTCATCAGTACCTCCCACAGTGGTTGTCCAAAGGTCAAGATCAAATGATATTCTATTATTGGTGGCATGTTGAGTTCAGAAACAGATTAGTACTTCCAATTACCCCAATCATGGTCATAGACCTCTCTGTTCCCTCTCAAGGCACATCTTACAGTTCTGGTTGTTATTATTATTATTACCATCATACTTATTGACAATACATTTGTTGCTGCATTGGACTCTAATTCATAATAACTCTCTGTGTAACAAATCTAAATCTCGCCGGATCCTGCACCATGCTTGTAATTTCCACCATGTTTAAGCCCATTGCTGCAGTCACTACATTTTAACATTCTTCTTCTCAGACTCTTCACCCTTCCAATCACGTCTTCTTTCAAGGTTGGCTCTTCCTGATAACACAGCCAAAGTATGCAAGACAAAGTAGTGTTTCCCATCCTTTCCCTAGAGAAGCACCCTGGCTGCAATTCTTTTTAAGACAATTTTTTTTTGTTCTGGAAATCTATGGCATAGATCTTTGCCAACTCCATAATTTAAAAGTGACTAATAAACAATTTGAGGTACATAAAGATTGGGTAGATGTGTAAATAGGAGCTTAATCCTGGAATTTTGAAAATTAACTCTAAGGGAATACATGAAGAATGTCCAACCCAAAATACTATGTCACAATAAAAACAAGCAAATAAGTTTTCTCTTTCATTTCTAGTGGCCAGCAAGCATTAAGCTGAATAAAATCTTCTTTAATCTAACACACATTTTTTAAGTCTTAACCCTCTCATTTTCTTTTTTTAGTTTCCTTACAAAGTTCATATACATTGTGTTTCACACTATTCCTCACTCATATTGTGCTTCATACACTCTTGTGCATGTTTTATAAAATTAATCAGCATTAACATACATTCAGAAAGATCACAAGGAAAAAAATCACATTTGCTTAAGAAATAAGAGGATTCATCCGTCAATGTCAGTAGTCACACATGTGAAGAAAATCAGCAATTGCATTTCCTTTCAAAACTAACATCCTTAAGATGGTAACTTCCAATTAAACAAAACTCTGCTAAAACAATACATCCATAGACCTCGCTTCATCAACGTAAACTAGTCAACTCAAGTTTTATTCATTTTAATAAAAAGACTAATTTTCAGATTATAGTTGAGGAAATAAAAAGCATAAGACAAAATGGCAATATTTTACTATAACCAAGAAGGAATCATAAATTCCTGGAGCAGATAACTTTTTCTTCTTATGTATAAATAATAGTCTACAGATTGAGCTTCAGTGACTTATTTGATATGATTCTTCTAAGCGCCTGTATTTATCAACTTTACCACAGGGCTAGGTGGTAGTGGTGGTGGTGGTTGTCACGTACCATTGAGTTGGAACTGACCCAGACATAGCTGACCCTCCTCCTGGAGGGTTTTCAGAGACAATTTTATCACAGGGGTGGAGACTGCTCATCTTTCTCCTGCAGAGAAGCTGGTGGATTTGAACTGTGTGCTTTTGGGATGGCAAAGCAGCGCCTTACCAGTAGGCCAGCAGAGCACCTATTGTAAACGTGAGTTCTCTGTGGCCCAAATGAGAATTGGAAAGCTTGTTAATAATGGAAATACCGTAAGTAGCACCTTTGATTGGGCCTGTGCCTCTCAGGATACAGCCGGGTAGTCATTTTCCTGCCTTTGTGATTTACAGGCTCCGAGAACTGGTGGAGGGTTGCTATGAGTTGGAACTGACCTGATTACAGTTGAGTCTGAGTGCATGGAGCACGCCTAAAATGTACAGAATGCTAATTCTTCCAGACTTAAATTGCACTGAATAAAAAGGGGGGAACGGGAATCTTACCACCATCCAGAAAGAATAACCAGAGTGCGGTATATCCTTTTGATATATGCGATCTCTGAAAAACAGAGATGGAGAACTGTAACACTGGAAAGAGGGTGGGACCCAGCAGCAGAGAACCAAAGACCAGTATGGAGCAGAGCTGTGGGTTTCCAAAACACTGAGCTAGAGCTGAGCTCTCACTGTTGTGGTGATGGTATCAATCCGTCTTATTAAGATTCTTCCTCCCCATCAACCAAGCTAGAGCTGATGGCCGACTTGAGTGTGGTACGTAACTGGGAAAAGTGAAAGATGTTCTGGTGGCTAACTTAAAGGTGAATGGTTCGAATCCACAAGCTGCTCTACAGGAGAAAGATGAACAGTCTTCTGTGCAATTTAACCTCTAAAAGCCCACTGTACAGGCAGCTCTTAATCAGTTTGGATTCACTGATAATGAGGGAGGGAGGGAGGAAGAGAAGTGAGAGAAAGAGTTAGTTTTGCAACATTTGCCTAATCAAAGCAGAGGCCAAGACTCTGAGTCTGAGAGTCAGAGAAACACCTGAGAAGAGACTGAGTGATTTAAAAACAATTGTATCTTGAGTGTTTCTGACCTAAAGTGTAACCTGTTGCTTCCCTAATAAACTTCCTAATTGTGCATATTGTCTTCATGGTCTGTGTGGCCATCACAATGAATTAACAAACTCAAAACATGAGCAGAGAATTCTGCAAAAGGTGCGGTTGGTGTTAAAATTGTTAGGTGTGGCATGGAGAGGAGCACGTGTGATCTCTTTAGAATCAATTTTGTGCTGTTTTTGTTTCTTTAGGAATTCTTCCCATTCCTGTAGTTAGTTAAGATCAGACCTCACCTCCCCATACCCACCACGTTTATTTCCCAAAATTCTTTCTACTAATTTCCATGTAGTTGTTGTTGTTATGTGCCATCTCAGGCTGCCTATGACTCATAGCGACCCTGTGTACATTAGCTCTGAAACCTGTCCTGTCCTGAGCCAATGTCATCATCTCCAACAGACCTAATCCCATTGTCCCAATCACTGTGTCAATACATCTCATCCTGGGTCTTCCTCTCCTGCATTGTCCCTCCACCCACCCCCACCCCAAGCATGATGTCCCTCTCCAAGGACTAGTCCCTCCCGCCAAGTGCTAAATTATGTGAGCAGGACCTTCAAAATCTATGCCTCCAGGGAGCAGCCTGGTTTCACTCTCTCCAAGACAGACCTGTTACTACTTTCTATAGTTTTTATTAAAAATAATAATTGTGAATTTTCTTATTTCCACAGCATTTTTTTTCATACTTCTTTGAAGAAAAATCATTTAAAGAGTCATTTGTTTTGAGCTATTGTTATTATATTTCTTAGCAATGAACTAAGGTGAATAATTTCATGACCATTTTAGTTTGAGTTTGCAAAAACAATCACACTCAGGAATATCTCATATTCTTCCTAATCTCCAGAGACTCTGTAATTCTGAGAAGTTCCATAGACTTGAAAGAAACGTTTATTAAATTTGATGTTATGCATATGTAATTCCCATCAACAGACTCACAAAATATTGCTGAGTAAGTTATAAAATCCTAACATTTTTCTCTACTGACTAGAATTTGTATTAATCACTATTAATAGTAAGGTGTTCCAGAAGTCAAAGTTATTATGAAGGGATAAAAACATAAGTGAACGAGATTTTTAAAAAATTTAACAAGTGTCAGACTGTACAAAGAAGAAAAAAAAGGAAGGTGACATACCTGTGTCTCTTACCCTTTGAGTTTTATGAAAATAACAAGCCAGCAATTCCCATCACTGTTCTCACCATCGGTAAGAAGTTGACAGTAAAGAAGGCCACATGACCTTAATTTTCATGCCAGGTTAGTTACTGTCCTGTCAGGTTCATTGAAGTCAGGCCACACTCCTGAGAATTTCACTGCAGGGAATGAAACTCTCCTCTCTGTCTTCCTATGCAAAGATTCATTCTGAGCCAGAAAGCAGAAGCCGAGGACCAGAAGACAAAGAGACTCTCCACAGTTAAAAACCAATAGGTAAAATCTGCCTCCAGAGGTCTGAAATATCCCAAGGATCACATCTCTTGGTCATGTGAAATCATGCTAAGAAAACTACTCTTTAAAGCCGTGTGTGTGTGTGTGTGTGTGTGTGTGATGTACCCCTGAGTTGTTGGATTCTCTGACCCAAAAAATGTTGGGAAGTTGCACTATTGGTTTTGTTTTCTTTTGGCACGGAGTCATTCTGCCTCATTATGTGCTGTCAAGTTGGAGCTAACTAACAGCTGACCCTCCAGCAGGTTTTCAGAGGCTGTTGTTGTTATGTGCCATCTAGTCACCTGCGACTCATAGAGACCCTATCTATGTACAGCAACTCAGAAACCAAAACTATCCTGAGCCAATCTTATTGTCTCCAACAGACTTAATCCCATATCTCCAGACACTGCATCAAATCCATCACATCTTGGGTCTCCCTTTCCTGTGCTGTCCATCCATCCTTCCTGCCCTTCTCTAAGGACTGGTCACCCCTTGCCATGTAACCAAATTATGTGAGGTGGAGCCTCAAAATCCTTGCCACCAGGTAGCAAGCTGGTTTTATCCTCTCCAGGACAGACGTGTTTGTTCTACTGGCAATCCATGTTCAACACTCTTCTCCACACCACAACTTAAAGGCATCGATCCTTTGTCTATCATTCTTAGTTCTTGTCCAGTTCTCAGATGCATAGAAAGTAATTGCAAAGATAATGGCGTGGACCAGACACACCTTAATCTCCAGACTGATATTGTTATATCAGAGGATGTAATTCTCACAAATGAAGGAGAATGCCCATCTTTCTTCCTCAGAGCAGATTATGGATTTGAACTTCATGCTTTGGGGTTAACAGTGCAATTACTTAAGACCAGGCTATTAGAGCTCCCATTGTGATTAGCTGCCATCAAGTTGATTATAATTCATAGGGGACCTATTAACAACAAATTGAAACCTCACCCTATCATGGGCTGCTCTCACAATCTCCATCATGCTCAACTCCACTGTTGCAGTAACTATGTCAACCTATCTAATTGAGAGTTTTATTGGATTTCCAGACTATGGAAGTGAAAAGAAAATCACTGAGAAAATTGTGGAAGAAGTACTAGAATGAAATTTCCCATGTGTTTTGAAGAATGGGGAAATTCACATACAAGAAGCACAGTGAACACCAAATAGACTAGATCCAAAAATAAAAACATCAAGACATAGTCAAATTCTCCAGATTAAAACATAAGGATCAAATACTAAAAGCACCACAAGATAAACAAAGAGTCACCTACAAAGGGGAAACAATTTGATTAAGTTCTGATTTCTTAGCAGAAACCATGCGAGCTAGAAGACAATGGGATGGCATATACAGAAAGTTGAAAGAAAACAATTGCCAGCCAAGGATCCTAAACCCAGCAAAGCTCTCCACCAAATATAAACAAGAAATTAGATTGTTTGTAGAAGAAGAAGAAGAAAAAAAAAACCCTTGGGAAACTTGTGAAACTAAGACCAAAACTATAAGAAATTTTAAGTGAATTTTAATTTGAAGTGGACATGTCAAAGGAACATGGAAGGAGTATAGTAATGAGAAACAACAGAAAAAGAAACACAGAAAAAAGGCAATGGCAAAACTTGGCCTGATAATAATAAAACTTAATGTGAATGGACTAAGTGCACCAATTAAGAGAAAAAGAGTAGCAGAATAGGTTAAAAAAAAAAACCAACCAACCCAAAGCCCATCAATATGTTGTCTATAAGAGACACATCTTAAAAAAAAACAAGAAAGACAGGATCAAAATCAAAACTGGGGGCAGGGGGGGGCGGAATACCAAACAAATGGCAATCACCAAAAAAGCAGAAGTGGCAATATTAATCTCTGATAAAATAGACATCAGAATGAAAACCACAGTAAAAGATAAGAAAGGGCATTGCATACTGATTAAAGGCACAATAGATCAAGAAGACATAATCTTGGTCAACATTTATGCACCAAATGAAGGAACTGCAATGGTTAACAGAATTGAAGAAAGATTATACCTCACCACAATAGTGGTAGGAGACTTTAGACTCCACTAACACCAAAGGATGGGTTAACTCAAAAGAAAATCAACAAAGCTGCAGAAGATTTAACCTATACAATTAGCCAGCTCAACATTGTGGTTGCATTCAGGGTACTGCACCCAACTAAAACTCAATTCATTTTTTCTCAAGCGCATATGGTATATTCTCCAGTATCAATCACTAATATGGACACAAATCAAGTCTCAATAAATTAAAAAATATTGAAACAACACAAAGCAACTCAATGGCACATAACAACAACAACAATCTTCTCAGACCACAATACTATAAAACTAGAAATTAACCAGAAGAAAGTAAAACTTAAAAAACCACTCATGTGGAAACTTAATTACTTTGCTAGAACAAGACTGTGTTATAAGAAAAATAAAGGTTGAAATTAAAAATTTTCTTGAAACAAATGAAAACACAACATACCAAAATCTCTGGGATGCAGCTAAAGCAGTCCTCAGTGGGCAGTTCATTGCAATAGGCACACATATAAAAAAAGGAAAAAAGAAGAAAAATCAATTCTTTAACCCAATATCTTCCTAAACTAGAAAAAGAACAACAATCTAATCTTACAGCCTCTAGAAGAAGGGTAATTATAAGAACAAGAGCCGAAATCAATGAGATAGAAAACAGAAACACAATTGAAACCATCAATAAGACCCAAACTTCGTTTTTTGAAAGGGTCACTAAAATTGACAAACCATTGGAAAACTTAAAAGAAAAAAAAAAAGAAGAAACAGATAACTCAATTAAAAAGTGATGGTGGTGACATCTAAACAGAACCAGCTATGCTACAGTCCCAAAGGCACAATTTGAGGCCACCAGCCACTCCTCAGGAGTAGAATGGGAAATCTCCTCCCATGTGAATAACTGCCTCTGAAAACCTGCCAGAGGGTCAGCTATGGATCAGTTCTGACTAGACAGTAAACAACATCAACTACATATTGGAATACTATGAAAATCTATATTCTGATAAATTCTAAAACCTAGAGGAAATAGACAAATTCCTTGAAACTCATGACTTACCAAGATTGGCAAGGTCAGACGTAGGACACTTTAAGAGATCCATCACAAAAGAAGAAATTGACCAAGTCATAAAAAAACTTCCCCATAAGAAAAGTCCTAGACAAAGTGGCTTCACAGCTGAATTCTGCCAAACATTTAGAGAGTATTTATCATCAATTCTACTTAAAGTATTTCAAAAAATAGAAGAAGTAGGAACACTCCAAGAGTCATTCTATGAAGCAAGTATACCCCTAATACCAAAAATAGACAATGATATTACCAAGAAAGAAAACTACAGATCAATATCTCTCATGAATATAGATGCAATAAAGCCTTAAAAAACACTAACCAATATAATCCAAAAGCACATAAAACAAATTATTCATCATGGCCAAATGGGGTACGTAATAGTTATGCAAGAATGGGAAAAACAATAAACATAATTCACCATATTAACAAGGCAAATAAGAAAAACCATATGATCTTAGTAATTGATGTAGAAAGGCATTTGACAAAATCCAACACTCCTTCCTGACAAAGACTCTCAGCAAAATTGGAATAAAAAGGAATATCCTCAGCATAGTGAAAAGTATATAAAAGTCAATATAATTTTAAAAGGAGATAGATGAAAAGCATTTTCCTTGTGACCAGGAACCAAACAAGGAAACTGACTGTCTCCACTCCTATTCAATATTGTACTGGAAGTGCTTGCTAGAGCAATATAACAAGAGAAAGAAACAAAAGTCATCCAGATTGGCAGTTGTTGTTGTTGTTATGTGCCGCC
>NW_006399785.1:8277751-8282740 GCF_000299155.1 Elephantulus edwardii
GTATTCTAACAAATTAAGTTTATAAAGTCATGGACTATAAGTATTGGAAAGGACTTATGAGGGCATCCAGGTATCCCTTCTCTACCATCCTAGGCCATGAAAACAAAGTGTTATTAGATGGCAATGATCATCTGTGAAGGATGAGACAATTTCTAAATTATATGCTAAACATACATTTTTCTCATAATCAAATCAGCCTATTGTTATAAGATTAAAAAGAAAGTCACCAAGTTCTGACTTAAGTTTGTCACAAGAACTAATTTAATAGATTTTTCATTAGTGATTTCACGCTGAGGAAAGCATACCAAATATTTGCTTTGAAGTCAAGTTCAACCTGAAGAACAGAAAAAAAGAAACCTTGGGACTCTGGAATCTCAGTAACCAGCATCTGTCTGTGGGAGCAGGGGAGAGCCTTCATTAGAATTCAGAATGCACTTTTGACTATAATCATAATTATAATCATAATTTGACTATAATCTTGATGGATATTCCTAACAAAGTTCTCTTCTGAGCTCCTACAACTCGGCTTTCCCCACCCCAGCCCACCCCCCCCCCACGAACTATAAGCATATTTTTAAATCTACAATAAATATTGCTAGTGTGGTGGTATGGCATTATGTTAATTTGATTATAAATCACTCACACATCTTATGAGAGAAAGAAGTGGGAGGGAGCCTCGTCGTGAATACTCGGGTTTGTGTTTTTCCCTGCACGGCAGGGTAATGTCTCTCAATAAGGATTTGAAATTTTTGAAAGGAGCTTTTAAGTGCTCACATAGTGCTGGCCCTATTTCACATACAGAAAGGGATACACAAGACACACAGATGGCTTTTAATTATGCACTGTTCCTGATTACACCATTTGGGGCACTCTTGTTGCCCTTTCTCCTCTTGTCAGAAAGTACCATCTACAAGCATGTGGATCTTCAATAGCTTGCATTTAAGGGACTCCAATTCTTTAAACTGCTAATTCAGTGTTAGGGCATTGCTGAAAACTTCTCTTACAGCCAAGACCCTTTCCAGAAGAAGATACTAATACAGGCTTCGATAAGTAATGTTGTCTCCACTGGATCCTGTTTTCAATGTTAAATGACATAAAGGTAGAATGAAAAGCACATTGTTGCGTTCTTTACCTAGGAAACAAAAATGGTTTTGCTGAAGATTGCTCTGGGTGATGTTTCAAAAAGTAAGCTGAGGTTTAATGCTTGGAGTTTCCTGCCAAAGCAACATATATCTGTTTTTGAAGAGACAGAGCCTTTCAAAGTTTCCATTATAGGTGAACATGCCTTTTTGAACGTGCAGTGCTATCACAGATGCTTGTAGAAATCTTCTCACAACACAACACTGTTTTTTAGCAGCCACTAAAACATTGAGGCGAAAAAGAAAAGTTAAATCTCTGAGGAAAAAATGTGCTCAGCCATTTTTAAAGCACTAACAAGAAGGAGTTCCTTGAGGGGCTGAATGATAATGAACTCCTTGTGGCAATGACTTGTGTGTGTACTGAAGTCTCTGTATTCATTTTTTTTTTTCTTCTCTTATACTGGTTTACATACAAAGTTCATAAAGTTCGTATATTTTGTATTATTTTTCTTTTAAGTCACCAAGCAGAGAGAGGTTGGACAGAAAATAAGATGTGATGAAGTACAAAATCCAAGCTCTTCCACAAAATATATGTAGAAAATGTTTTTAAAGTTTTTTAAATAGTGCTTATTATTCATTAACGAAAGAGGATGGAAGGAAGGAAGTATAATTCCCTAGGGTTCTAATTCCATTCCAAATGATCAGGCATCATTACTAGAGGTGATGGGAGGAAGTTAACGGAGAAAATGCCACAAAAAAAGGAAGGTTTGCCTTTATTTCACAGCATTTATGAGCATATGGAAGCTAAATATCTGTAAGTATGAGGAAACGATTTATGTGGCATAAAGAACTGCATGAATTGTGTTATTATAAAAATGTAAATGTGCCCTCTATTGGAATTATTATAGCTGCATAGCTAGTCATTTTTCCCACACATTAACCCTTCACAAAGAATATGACTGTTTTAATCTCCTTTGAGCTATATACCATCTGTATGTAGCATAATCCCTGAAATTCTGTGGCTCTGAGACTTGTTTATTTTCTTAGAAACTTAGTTTCTAACCTCAGGTGGTTAACTCCTATTCTTGAAGCTCATAGAAGCCTAACTGGAAAACAAAAATGCTCAAGTATTTTGGCTTAATTTGTCAGCACAAGAACACATCTCTGTTCGTCTGTAAGCCATATTTCTTTTTTCCCCCAGGACGAAGAACTCATGCTTGATGAATCTAACAGCTATTCTATTTCTGCTAAATATTGAATTTAAGCTGTCTTTACAAACAACTCCACCTCACCTATACCTTAGCCTCACAATACAAATATACCTCTTAAGTTGAACAGTCAATACAAGGATATACACTTCACAATTCACAAGTTGCTCACAAGTTGAGAGAAAGATGGGCAGTCTCCTACCATGCAATTTACAGCATTCGAAAACCTGCTAGAGGGTCGACGACGAGTCAAATCTGACTACATGACCCACAACAACGATGATCCTCCTTGCCACCGCTGCGCAGGCAGTTTGTTGCCCTTTGGGGCTTGCATGTTGCTATTATACTAGAAACTGTGCCCCTGGTAGTTCAAATACAATTAGCACCACCTGTGGTGGACAGGTTTCAGCAAAGCTTCCAGACTAAGCAGACTAGGCAACAGGATTTAGCCATCGACTTCGGAAACAAAGTATCCTCCAAAATCCTAGGAAGAGCAGCAGAACATTGTTTAATACAGTCCTGGCAGATGTATCCATCAAGTTAAATGAAAATCCCATTTGCTGTGTAAACTTGCACTCCAATAACAATTTTTACAAGTTAAAGGAAAAAAAAAACACCAAGAAGAAATCAAATTATATATTCCAGCTGGGAAAACTGCTGCAAAAGGTTGGTTTTTTTTTTTTAAATGTTCAAACACAAAAATATTATTTCGAGAACTAAGACGGGCTTAGCTGACCCTCACCATCTGATTAGCATTAAAAAAACTGGACAATAATTCAGGAACAACGAAGAAAAGGGGATGCATTTAAATTCATGATATTCGTGGAGAATATAGAATATTCCATGAACTCTCCAAGGAATAAAGAATTCTGTCTTGGACAAAGTCCAGCACGAATGATCCTTGGCAGAATTGTGAGATGTTATCTGATAGAATGTATACACGTTATCGTGAGTATGGTAAGGTAGAGGAAAAAAGTAAAAAAGAAGATGACCCTTAACGTTGTGTGTTGTGTTGTCTGTTGCTGTATTGACGTTCGAGTCGGAGCTGACCCTTTTGTAGCAGTTTTATTCACTGGAATATATCATTTGATTTCTGTTTGGGGTAGGTTTTTTAAACTTGTAAAAATTGTTATTGGAACTTAAGGAAAGCAAGAAAGATGACGAACCACCTTGTGAAGGAAAGACGCTTGCCAGCTTTCTTCTCTCCAGGATGGCCTGATGAAGACAATCCTAGGTTAAAACAAGAACTATTTGGTGAACCTAGCTGTAACTACTTATCTTGGCTATGTGTGTGACCCGTCCTAGGTAAAAACAAGGATTTTCCATTTTAGACCTTGATTGAATTTGAAGGCTTATTTATTTCCAATATATATGTATAAAAGTCTTGTATTATAACTGCTGTGTAAAATAAACCTAATCCTATGGCTTCATATTTATCCTAAATAGCAAATGTTGTGCCTTAACAAAACGGCATTGTGTGTTAATAAGAGAAAACAAGTGCTTGCTTTTTTTTTTTTTTAAATAGATGGGGGAAATAAAAACGTTGCCATTAAAATGAAAGTTCTCTTTTAAATGTTTTCCAATATTACAATTTAGGAAATGTCATTCAAATAAAATTGATTTAAAAAAATAGTTATTGAAGTGCAAGTTTGAAGATGCAACAATAACTAAGACGAGGGTCCAGGACCAGGCAGGGTTTGTTTATTCTGTTATGCAAATAGTCTGAGTAGAAACTGCAACGTGAAATCGGCAACCACACTGTGGTGTGTTGTTGTAGAGACCCTCCAGCCAGAGCCGACCCTTAGCTGACCCTCCAGTGGGTTTTCAGAGGCAGTTAATTGCACGCCAGGAGATTGCCCAAAGTAACAGAGCTAAATCAAAATTGTATTGCTGCTGTTGTTGTTCTGTTGAGTGAGTATCGTCGAGTCAGAACTGATCCCTAGCTGACCCTCTGGTGGGTCTTCAAAGGCAGTTAATCAAACAGGAAGGAATTGCCCCACTTTCTCCTGTGGAGCAGCTAGCTGGTGGATTCAAACCATGTGCCTTCTGGATTGCAGTGCAGTTTCTTATCACTAAGCCAACAGAGATTTCTTTTCTTTTTAGTGCAGGAAATAAGAATATGCACTATTGTCAATATCACTTATTAGGCACACACACACAAAAAAAGAACCCAACCAACCCCACAACAACTTATCAGAATGCTTACAAAAATCCATCAGAAAGCTAAATGATTACATCGGAAACTTCAACCAAACTCCATCTTTCCAGACGTCTTTTGCTGGTTACCTAGTAACTTTGACTACTAACTTCACGCAATCATCTTATTTACTAGGTTAATTATTGTTATAATAATGCTTATTTTCATTGTTATTAGGTACCATCGAGTCAACTATGACTCATAGTGACCCCATGAATGACAAGTCTGAATCTTGCCTTATCCTTCACCGTCATCACAATCTTCACCATGCCCAGGTCCACTGTTAAACTCACTGTGTCCATTGATCTCATTGAAGTCCTCCCTCTCTTCCTCTGACTGTTCGCCTTTCCAGCTTGATGTCTTTTTCCAGGGAGTAGCCCTTCTAACAACATCCCAAAAGTATGTGATACAAAGTTTCATCATCCTTGCCTCTAAGAAGCATCTTGGTTGTACTTCTTCAAAGATAGATTTGTTTGGTGATCTAAGGGATATTCAGTGTACTCTA
>NW_006399785.1:8283280-8285039 GCF_000299155.1 Elephantulus edwardii
AATATTGAGAAGAATGTGATTGTGCTCATGCAAAACCTCCAGGGAGACCAAGCTGCAGTTGTGGAACTGAACAAGGGGAAAATGTATGGCCTAAAACAAGGAAAGGTGTACCTCAGGATTGTGTTCTTTCTCTATACCTATTCAGTTTGTACGCTTAGCCCATAATTTGAGGAACCAGACTTTAGGTGGCATCAGGATTGAAGGAAGACTCATCAACAGCCTGCATTATGCAGACAACACAACCTTGTTTGCAGAAAATGAAAAAGACTCAAAGCACTTACTGAAGAAGATCAAAGACTATAGCTTCCAATGGGGATTATATTTCAATATTCTCATGTTGGGTCCCTTCAAAGGCAATTTGAGCTGCCTTGTCAATAGTCATATTCAAACTCTTTCCTTAGTGATATTAAGGCATGTGCTTTAATTTCATTAGATGTTCTGAGATCTTTGTCCTTGCATCGCGATTGGCTGTCTCATCCCTATCAAACTGTTCTTCATACTTCAGGCCTCCTCTATTTCTCTCTCACCATAAAATATCACAGAAGCAAAGATCCATGACAAAGATACTAAATAGTATCTATTCATAATGCCCGAGGCATTAAAAACTTGAACCAATAAGCAGTCATCTAAACAATTAAAGACCTTGCAACCTAAGACATTTTTGTAATAGAGACCGTCATATTTTCTTGAGGAAAAAACTCCTCATCAAAAGGGAGAATGTGGAAGAAATAAAAAAGGACTGTTAAAACTAAGCTTCATCTGCGTGTTACTCCTCCATCTGAGCTGTTCTCTGAAATCAAATGCTCACAGGATTTGAGAGCGCATATGCTCTTAAAAACTACTCACACAGGATGGCAGGTTGCTGTTTTTAAATATCTATGGTTTTATCTAATTTAACTGCAAATTTTGTAAATGTCTGCTAACAAGGACTGTTGCCTAGTAAAATGTTATTTTAATTGTATTTTACAGAAATTGACAATATGCCAGTTGATATATTTCAATAAACAGTTGCTGCCCTAGATGTGCTCACCAAGTTGTGCCAAGAAATCTGGAGGACAACCACCTAGCCAACTGACTGGAAGAGATCTGTATTTGTTTCCATCTCAAAGAAGGGTGACCCAACAGAGTGTGGAAATTATCAAACAGTACCGTTGATATCACATGCAAGCAAGAATCTGCAAAGGATTATGCAAAAACTGGAACCATACATCAACAGAAATCTGCCTGAAGTGCAGGCTGCATTTAGAAGAGGCTGTGGTACTAGAGATATCTTGGCGGAAAGCAGGGACTACAAGAGGAATGTCTATCTGTGTTTCATTGCCTATACAAAGGTGTTTGACTGTGTGGACCACAATAAACTGTAGCTAACTCTGGGAAGAATGTGAATCCCAGAACACTTGATTGTGCTTATGCAAAACTATGCGTTGACCAGGAGGCAGTCTCAAAATAGAGCAAGGGAACACTGCATGGTTCAAAACTGGGAAGGATGTATGCCAGGGACTTGTCCTATATCCATATCTTTTCAATCTATACGAAGAACAGATTATCTGTGAGGCTGGGCTCTATGAGGAGAAATGTGGTATCAGGATTGAAGGAAGACTCATCAACAATCTGCATTATGCAGATGACACAACCCTGCTTGCTGAAACTGAGGAGGACCTGGAGCACTTGCTTCAGAATGTCAAGGACTGCAGCCTTCATTGTAGATTGAAACGCAATATCAAGAAAACAAAGATTCTCACCACTGGACCAATTGGCA
>NW_006399785.1:8285564-8292491 GCF_000299155.1 Elephantulus edwardii
GGTTTAAGGCTGTTGTACACAGGGTCGCTATGAGTTGCAGGCAACTTGACAGTACATAACAACAATAACAACAATTTTAACAAACATTTACCGAGAAGTTAGATTTTCATTCATTGCTGCACATTTTACACCTTGTCCTCCCTTTCCTCTCCCCCAGTTTACTTTTTTAAAATCCATTCAGTGTTGCACAATTATTTACCTCCCCTCCCCCCATCCTCTTTGCAATGATATATCTCTTATTCTGGGATGTTGACATACATATAATGCTTTATCATATATTCATTTTTAGACAGTTCTTTCTTTCTTCTGTTCCAATGCAATGTTCATTATCTAGCCACTCTTACCCTATTCTCCTCCCAATCCCCCATCAGTCCTTCTTTTTAACAGTGGTGCTACACAGTATTTGTCCTTTTGTGACTGAGATATTTCACTCAGCATGGTGTCTTGCAGGGTCACCCATGTTGTGTAATGTTTTATGAGTTCATTATTTTTCAGTGCTGTGTAATATTCTAATGTATGAATATAGCACAGTTTTTCTATCCATTCCCTTATCTGGGACTCTTACAGCAAAGTAGTTCTTTTCTCTGCATCTTGATTTATTTTAAAATTGCCTTACTTGAGTAGTTGTAGTTCTGTGATGAAGATCTTTTGCTCTCTGAGATCTTCGTGCCTACTGGCAATCTTGATCTGGATAATGGCATATCTCTGTTGTTGTTGTAAAGTGCCATCGACTTGAGTACAACTCATAACGACTCTATGAACAAAAGGTCTGAACCCTGCCATACCCTGTGTGATCCTCCCCGTCTCTGATACCCTTATACCCACTGCTACAACCACCATGCCATCCATCTCAATGTGGTTCTTCCCCACCTTTTTTTAATCAGCAACTCAGCCTAATCTCCAATTTTATTTCTTTTATTTTACTATTACAGTGTAATCTTTTCACTTATTTTCATTCCAGCACATGTTTATCTTAGTATCTTTCCTTCCTCTCAACAATTAGTGATAATTATATTAGAGGTTGTAACCCAAGCTAATTAGAGATTAGTGTGTTTTTATACATCAAATAAATTGTTCCGCTTAGAGTGTGTTAATAACCACATTTATTTTATTATAAAATAGTAAGCAGTTACAAAATAATTATATTTCTCACACTGTACAATTAGAACACAGTTTCACGTGATTGTTATTTGAAAACAAGCAGAGGTCTAAATTCTATACCTAGAACAAACAGATATGGCTTGGAGAGGGTACAACCAGAATGCTCTTTGAGGGCAAGGATGACTAAGCTTCATCTCACATACTTCGGGTATGTTGTTAGGAGAAGCCATTCTTTGGAGAGGAACATCCTGCTCAGAAAAGTAGAGAATCAGTGAAATAAAGACCCTCTTGGGGGTGGATTGGCCCAGAGGCTTCAGCAATAGGCTCAAATATGTCCGAGATTATGAGGATGGCACAGGAAAGGACAGGGCTCAGATCTGTTGTTCATTGGGTTACTATGAGTTGTCCTCGACTCAACAGCACCTAGTAACATGTGACTACACATCAAACAAGACTACCCAGCAAGAGAAGGTTGTTGTTCTTCTTGTTGTTGTTATTGCTGCTGCTGCTGCTATTGTTGTTGTAAGGTGTCATTCAGTCCACTACAAGTCAGTCATAGCAACCCTAAAAACAACCGATCTAAACTTGTCCTATCTTGCACCATCCTTATGATTTCTGTTGTGACATTGCAATGAACATTTCAAGTTCATTGAGGTCGATACTATGTTAATCCATCTCAAAGGGAGTCTTCCTCTCTTTTACTGATCTACCTTTCCAATTATGACATCTCACGACCTTTCCTAAAGTATGCCCAAAGTTAGTGAGATGAAGTTTCACTATCCTTATCTCTGTGGAGTATTCTAGTGTGCTTTCTTTGAGAAAGCTTTGCTCTTTTGGTAGTCCATGGCACATTCAACATTCTTCTCCAACATCACAATTAAAAACCATAGATTCTTCTTCTGTCACCCTTATTTGTTGTCTTTTGGAGGCATAGGAAGCAATTGAAGTGACCATGGCTTGGATCTGACACACCATAGTCTTTAAAATGTCATCTTTGCTGTTTAGCACTTTGAAGAGGTCGTTAGCAGTGGATTTCTCCATGGCAACATGTGGGGGTTTTGTTGGGGTTATTTTACTAGTTTATTTACAAAATTCTAATACAAATTCAAACAAATTCTTTCAAATTCCCTCACCCCCTCCACCCAACAAATTGTACAATCCAATGATCAATGGCCTCTTCCCCCTGCACATCCACATCCTTATGCTTCCAGCCTCTCCCACCCATCCTGCATCCTTCTACTCATTCTACAATAATGGTCTTATACAATAGTTATTCTTGTGGTACTGAGTTAGTTCACTCAGCATAATGCTCTCCAGTCCCTCCCAAGTTAGGTAAAAATTTACAAAAGTATTACTCCTGCATGCTGCATAGTATTCCATTGTGTGAATGTACTGTAATTTCTTAATCTATTCGTTCGTGGTTGGACATTTGGGCTGTTTCAATGTTCTTGTGACGGTGAATGATGCTGTGAACACTGGTGTACAAATATCCGTTTGTGCCTCAGCTCTCATATTCTCAGGATATATTCCAAGTAGTGGAATAGCAGGGTCATATGGAATTTCTATGTTCAGCTTTGTGAGGAAGCACCAAACTGCCTTCCAGAATGGTTGTACCATTGTACAATCCCACCAACAATGTATAAGAGTTCCTTTCTCACCACATCCTCTCCAACATCTATTATTTGCTGCCCTGTTAAAATTTGCCACTCTTACTGGAGTGAGGTGGTACCTCATTGTGGTTTTGAGTTGCATCTCTCTTATTACCAGTGATTTGGAGCATTTCTTCATATGTCTGTTTGCCATTCAAATATCTTGATGTGTGAAAATTCTTTCCATGTCTTTTGCCCATTTTGTAATTGGGTTATTAATCTTTTTCTTGTGGAGGCCCAAGAGTATTCTGTAGACTTTTGTTATAAGACTCTTGTCTGAGATGTTGTTACCAATGTTTGTTTCCAGTCCGTAGGTTTTCTTTTCACCCTGTTGAAAAAAGTTTTTTATGTGCATGGATATTTAATGTTTAGAAGGTCAGATGCATCCATTTTATCCTCTCTAGATTGTGCTTTACTGGTTGTATTTGGCAGTCTTTTTAGACCTTGGACTAGCACTTCTCAGCTTGATCCCAGTTTGTCTCTTATAAACATTATGGTTTGGGGCTTTACTCCCAGTCTCTGATCCACCTTGAGTTGATTTTTGTGGATGGTATGAGATGTGGATCTTGTTTCAGTTTTCTACTATGTCCAGTTTTGCCAGCACCATTTGTTGACTGCTGCTACTATGGGTATTGAATGTGAATCCAAGTAAAAGAAAATATTTGACAAGGTCAGTCTTCTCTCTGTCTATCAAGATATTGTCTATCAGTCCAGTGATGGCTATTTTTGTTTTCTTAATGTTGAAATGTAACCCAAATTAAAGTCTTTGTTCTTCTGTAGCAAACATTTCAAATCTTCTTCACTTTATGCAAGCAAAGTTGTCATATGTATTTTGCAAGTTATTGATTAGATTTCCTCCAATCCTGATGCCATGCTCTTATTCATGAAGGCCAGATTCTCGAATGATTTGCTCAGTATACATATTGAATAGGTATGGATAAAGGATACAACCCTGACACACATCTTTTCTGGTTTTAAACTATGTAGTGTTCCCTTGTTCTGTTTGGGCAACTGCTTATTGGTCTATGTATAGGTTTCACATGAGCCAAATTAGGCATTTTGGGGTTCCTTTTCTTCGCAATGTTATCCATAATCTGATATGATATACATCGTCAAATGCCGTCACATAAAACACAAATAAGCATCTTTCTGGTATTCCCTACTTTCAGCAAAGTTTCATCTGATTTCAGTATTGCTATCTCTTGTGCTACAACTGAATGTGGAAGTTATCAAACATATCATTAATTCCTTACTCAAGTAAAATCTTGCTGAATGAAGACAAATAATATATGACCGCAGCATTATAGCTATGGGGAAATTCAAGAAATTCAAATAAGATTCGGAGGAAACTGTGAAACAGGGGATTGTGGTTGGTTATGTCAGACGGGTCTTGCCTGAAAGCAGAGACTATCAGAAAGACGTGTGCTGTTGTCGTTAGGTGCCATGGAGTAGACTATGACTCATAACTACCCTAAGAACCACAGATCACAACTTGACTCTGTCTTGCACCATTCTCATGATCCCTGCCAACCTCAAGCTCATTGTTACAGTCACTCTGTCAATCCATCTCCTCGAGGATCTTCTTCTGTTTTGCTGAATCTCTACCTGTCTTAGCATTCTGTGTTATTAATGCCTTTTGATTGCATATTCAATCAATATGAGCCTGCAAAATATCTCAGTAACTACGATTCCTCTTGTGATCTCCCTTGAGCAGATGAAAGACAGAAAAGAAAGGTGAAGCCACTTGTTCAAGATTAACTACTTGGTATTAGAGTCAGAGCTCTAAACTCAGAAAAACTAGCCTCAGAGTCCCTGCTCTTATCCTCCGTGATACTGTTTCTCACTGCTATTTGAAATATTGATTAGTTTGATTGTATGGTTGAGGTTTCTCCTACACTTTTAGCTGTTTGGTAAGGTTTTATTGAATCAATTTTTCATATTCTTTTTCTATTGTCAGGAGTATTTATGCTTTTGTTTTTAATGATTTCTAAAATTACATTTTAAATCATGAATATTAACCATTTATCAGTGTTAGCTATTGAAATCTTGAGAGGTTTTTCTCTTTTGTCACATTACCTTTTTAAAATATTTCACTTTATTTTAAAGCTATATGGAATATCTAACTTTTCTGCTCTGAAGCCTGCCCAATTCTATGCCATCATCATGACCTCAGTCAGACACACTCGAGCCCGTTACTCTATCAATTTGCTTGATTAGGGTCCCTCGCTCCTTCATCATCCTTCCATGTTTCCAATCATGATGTCCTTCTCCAAGGAATAGTTTCTTTTAGCAACATGCCCAAAGTATTTGAGATGAAAATTCATCATCTTTGTCTCCAAGGAGCACTGCACTGTGGTTGCACCTTCTTTAAGACATATCTGTTTATTTTTGGCAAACCGTGGGATCTTCAGCACTCTTCTCCAACACCTCAATTCTAAGGGAACAATTCTGTTCTCCTTAGTCCTTGTTCAGCTCTTAGATGCATAGCAACTGACTAAAAAGATCATGGCCTGAATCAGATGCACCTTAGTCCCCAAACTGACATGAGTACTCATGAAGAATTTGAAAAAGTTCCTGACTATAAACTTCCCCAGTATCTCCTGATCTCCTGATTGTTGGTACCAAACATGAATCTAAGTAAGATGAAGTAAGAGTGACACTTTCAATATTTTCTATACCTATCAGTCCAGTAGTGATAATTTTTGTTTTCTTGACATTGAGGAGCAATCCATAGTGAAGCTTGCTGTGCTTCACCTTCTGCAGCAACTGGTTCAAGTCTTCCTTACTTCAGCAAGCAAGATTGTGTCATCTGAAAAAAAAAGCCTATTAGTGTGTCTTCTTTCAACTTGATGCCACATTCTTATTCACAGTGTCCAGCTTCTTGTATAATTTGGTGGCATAGAGATTAAATAACTGTGAAGAAAGGAAAAAATCCTGATGCACATATATTCTGCTTTTAAACCAAATAGTGTTCCCTTGCTTTATTCACACAACAGCCTCTCTTGGTCTAGGTATAGGTTTTGCATGAGCACAATTAAGTGCTCTGGGATTCCCATTCTTCTCAATGATAGCCATAATTTGTTATGCTTCACACCGTCAAATGCCTTTACATAGCCAATGAAGCACAAATAGACATTCTTCTGGTATTCTTTGATTTTAGCCAGTATCCATCTGACATCAGCAATGATATTCCTAGTACAACAGCCTCTTCTAAATCCTGCTTGAATTTCTGACAGCTCTCTATCTATGTGCTGTTCTAGCGATTTAAAAAATGATCTTCAGTAGTATTTTGCTAGCATGTGATATTAGTGATATTGTTTGAGAATTCCCACATTCTGTTAGGTCATCTTTATTGGAATGGGAATAAATAAGGATCTCTTCCAGTGAGTCAGCCAGGCAGCTGTCGGCCAAATTTTCTGGCATAGATTGGTGAGCAAGTCTAGGACTGAATCTGTATTTGAAATATGTCAGTAGGTATCTCATAGCTTTCTGGAATGACCTTAGAGTAAAATATCTCTCTCTAAAGGAGGTAATTTAAAAAAGAAGGAGAAGACTCAACAGACACTTGTTCATGAAGCAGGAGACCTTGGTTCTAGTTTACTTTGCCAGTCTTCCTTCTCCATCCTTCTTTAACATGCTTTGTATCTGCTATTATGAACCTTTGACCGTTATTCAATTCCTGCCCTGCATCCTTATGTCTTGCCTTCAATCCTTGCCTTGCTCTTTGAATTTGACCTACAGTTCTGTGTTTTCTAGATCTTTGAAAATATGTTTGTTCTTTAGGAATTGAAAACCAGAAAAAGAAAAGAAAAGGGGAAAAAAAGCAATAGGACACTATGCTAAACGAAATATCTCAGGCACAAAAGGACAAATACTGTATAGTGCCACTGTTGTAAAATGGGACTGACATAGGGGTTTGGGAGAGATTGAGAAAGATGGAATAAATTATGCATACTGAATTGAAATAGATGAGAGAGAGAAAGAGAACTGTTTAAAAGGTATATGTTGTTATGTGCCATCGAGTCATTTGCAGCTCATAGCGACCCTATGTACAAGAGCCCTAAACGCCTTTCTATCCTGTGCCAACCTCGCTGTCTCAAGCACATTCATTCCCACCACTCCACTCACAGAACTGATCCATCTCATCAAGGGTCTTCCTCTCCTGCACCGTCCCTCC
>NW_006399785.1:8292591-8293224 GCF_000299155.1 Elephantulus edwardii
CCAAAGTATGTCAGACAAAGCTTCAGAATCCGTGACTCCAGGGAACATTCTGGCTTCACCCTCTCCAGGATAAACCTGTTTGTTCTCCTAACAGTCCATGGTATATTCAACACTCTTTTCCAGCACCACAACTCAAAGGCATCAATTCTCTTTCTATCATCCCTATTCACTGTCAAACTCTCCGATACATAGCATATAATTTCAAAGACTATAGCCTGGATCAGGTGCACCTTAGTCTCCAGCCTGACGTCGTAGCTCTTCAGTACTCTTGAGAGGCCCCTCACAGCAGACTTTCCCAATGCAATTCGTCTCCTGATTTCCAATTTGGTATTATTGTCATAACGTGAATCCAGAACAAAGGCTGCTTAGAGGTGTGGACTTGGAGGGGAGGGATTGTATAACAATGAAAGGTTTTTCTTTCACTTTTCAAAGAGAAGAACTAACTGGAGGGGAGGGGTGGGCACGGAGAAAAGTGCAACAATGAATTAATGTAAATTAAAAATCTCTGTAAATTTTCATTTAAATTAATAATAATAATTATGACACAACCCTGCTTGCTGAAACTGAGGAGGACCTCATGCACTTGCTGTGAAGGGTCAAGGACTGCAGCCTTCAGTATGGACTGAGGCTCAA
>NW_006399785.1:8293324-8294304 GCF_000299155.1 Elephantulus edwardii
GGAGGGACAACGCAGGAGGGGAAGACCCTCTATGAGATGGATTGATTCGGTGATTGGGGTAATCGGGATGGGTGTGTCAGAGGCGGTACGGTTGGTGCAGGATAGAGCAGGGTTTAGGGCTGTTGTGTATCGGGTCGCTATGAGTCGGAAACGACTCGACGGCACATAACAACAACAACAACAACAATAATAATAATTTTAAAAGGGGGGAAGCAATAGCCAAGAATATCAGATTGTGCCATCATTATCATCGCTCAGGGACCACAATCACACCTGTGTCCTAACAATTCTCAGTTACCACACTCCATTCCCTCTTTGGCGTTACCAGTACACAAAGAAAACACGTTTCTAATCTTTACCTCTCTTTGCCAAGGCTTTGAGAGGCATGAGAAACGCTTGAAGAATGTCACTACAGGTCAGAACTGCTTCCAGAAAAGCATAAAAAAAATTAAATAGAAATTAAAATGTTTAAGCAAACCTTGCCCAGCAAATACCAGTTATACAGGGAGAGAAAGAAAATCACTTACAATATTATTAAAGTCTGTGACTAAAATCACCTCCATAACACGTGTGTCTTAGCAAAAACAGCAGAAGATTTCAAGTTCCAGACTTCCAAAGTCACTCAGAAACAGTAAAAACCAGAGATATTAATGTCAAAAACAAGGTGTTCTCTGCTTGGTCCCTTATTCAGAGATGCAATTCTATGCCTCTGTGCCATGTTTTTCTGTTCTTGTTATTAATGCCATCCAGTAGCCCACAATTCATAGCAACCTTTTGAACAATAGATCTGAACCTTGCCCTATTATTTTTTTGTTAATTGTGATTATTTATTATTATTCTTATTAGTTTCAATGAACATTTACAGAGATTTTGGATTTCCAATCATTCATTGTTGCACTTTTCTCCCCGCCCATCCCACCCCCACCCTCATTTTACTCTTCTCTTTGAAAAGTAAAAGAAAAATTCCTTCATTGGTATAC
>NW_006399785.1:8295545-8297039 GCF_000299155.1 Elephantulus edwardii
ATTGACTCAGTGACTGGGGTAATCAGGATGAGTGTGTCAGAAACGGTGAGATTGGCATAGAACAGAGTAGAGTTTAGGGCTGTTGTACATAGGATCGCTATGCGTTTCAGGCAACTCGACGGCACATAACAAGAACAACAACAATTATGATTTTAACATAAATATAGAAAAGTTGGATTTTTCATTCATTCGTTGTTGCATTTTCCTGCTTCTCCCTCTCCTTCCCCTCCCTCAGTTCACTTTTATATATATATATATATTCATTCATTGTTGCACATTTTCCTCCCTCCTCCAGTCCCATTTGCAGTGGTCCTCTTCCTCTGAACTATTGTCGTACATATAATACCTAATCATACACTCCTTTTAACAGTTCATTCCTTCATATGTTCCAATGCAGTGTTTTTATTTATTTATAATTCAGTGTCATTATTTATTTCCTCTTTTCCTAGTGTTCCTCCCCTCCTTGTCAGTCTTGCTTTATAACAGTGGTCTTGTGCAGTTATTTGTCCTTTTGTGACTGAGATCTTTCACTCTTAGATCTTCCATTCAGCCTAATATCCTCCAAGGTTACCCATGTCATCTCCACATTGTTCAAAATCACTGTCTTCAGATACTTTTTAGATTGTTGCATTTGTAACTAAACTAAACCACTTGTTTGATGAGTGTACATGGCTTCTCTTCCAAATCTAATAATTCTGTTTTTCAAGGAGATTGATAGTGTACCAACAATTCATTCAGAACAGGTTAAAAATGTGCTATCTTTCAATAGAGTGTTAGCCTTCACATCTGCGTGGAATACAAAGCCATCAATGTTTCTAGTCCTCGCTATAACTATTACAGTCTGTTGCAGAAATAGTGAGTGTGGGTCAATTATATTGAGAAGACACTATGAATATTTTCAGTCTATACTTATATGTTTCAAATTTGAAGAATCTGTGTCTGTTTTAGTCCATTTCCATTTGTTCCTCAAATCTTTGTATGTCAGTAAATGTAAAGGGAGCAATATATTTGTACAACTTTGTCATGAAATTTACACCTCTCTGCACTTGTAAAGTGAACTGTGTTTGAGAGTAGACAGCTTGTTTATATTTACGTACAATTATATTACATCAAAGATAATTTATTTCAAATATATAAATTAATATCCAAATCCCCTTCACTCTCAATAGGATACTAAGGCTCTGTTGTTGTTAGCTGCCATTGAGTTGAAAACAACTCATTGCAACACTAGAAAGCAAGAGATCTGAACCCTGTTCTATCCAGTGCCATCCTCATCATAAGAACATTCCAGTCTGAGTATTAATATGGAGGCCACACAGTTGCTAACATCTACGTAAATTTAACAATTTCTCATGGACTGCTAGGAAAACAAATAGATTCATCCTGGAAAGCGTTAAACTGGGCGGCTCCTTGGAGGCAAGGATTCTGAGGCTCCGTCTAACATACTTTGGACATGTTGTGAGGAGAGACCGGTCCTTGGAGAAGGACATCATG
>NW_006399785.1:8297919-8305111 GCF_000299155.1 Elephantulus edwardii
ATCTCTCTGCTTCCAGCCTCTCCCACCCCTCCTGGATCCTGATACTCATTCTACAATAACGGTATTATATAATATTTATCTTTGTGGGACTGAGTTAGCTTACTCAGAATAATGCTCTCCAGTCCCTCCCACATTAAGTAATAATTTACTAAGTTATTGCTCCTGAGTGCTGCATAGTATTCCATTGTGTGAATGTACCATAATTTCTCAATCCATTCGTTTGTGGTTGGACATCTGGGCTGTTTCCATGTTCTTGCGATGGCGAATAATGCTGCTATGGACACTGTTGTACAGTTGACTTTATTATCTCAGCATTTGCATAAAGCAAAGGCCCAACTGAAAGGGACAAGGAGTACCACAAAGGTGGATATAGGACAGCATCATTAAAAAGATCTATGAAACACTTAAACCACCCCTTCATATTAGTTCACCAAAGGCACCTTTACACAGAAATCCTTGCTCCTTATCTCACCCCACCAGATTTTATCCAACCTTCAAGGTGCAGTTTGTTTAAACTGGCTGAACACCCTTGTAAATGCCCAGTGGAGGCCACACAGACAAAGCCACAGGACCTTTGGGCATCCCTTGTGACTATACCCAGCACCTCAGGGCACTCCACGCTTTTCTCCTGGTCTCACTTGCTCTTTTTTTCCCTTTTTCCTATCTCTAATTTATACCACTTAATTGATTAGCCTGCAGTGCAGATCCATTAAATTAACACTTCAGTAGTTCCATGAGAGACTCTTGAGTCCAAACAGCCCTGAACCAGTTGGCAGTTCTCCTTTGGCTTCAGAATCTTCAGAAGCCACTGCAAATAAAGTAACAGACACAAAGTCCTTCATAGTCAAACTTTATTCTGCTGTTTGTTGTTGTTAAGGGCCATCAAGTCATAGACGACTCATAGCGACCCTGTGGACAAAAGTCCTCAACACTTGTGTGACTTTCATCTTTTCTCCCAGATTCACAGGGTTTCCGGAGGCAAGCTATTACAGAAGTGGATGCCACTGCTGCTTCCAAGCTTGTTTTAAGCGGAGAGCTCCACCAAACACTGTCCACCATGGGTAACCATTATCATATTTGACACATCAACGTTATAGTGTTCAATTTCACGGCAACCACAAGTTACCTCTGTATGGCAAGTGGACACACCAGGGCTATACGACCTAGAAAAATGTTTCACCAAAAACAATTTAAAACAGGCCTGAGGGCTGTGGTTTAAAGTCACCCAGCTTTGACTTGGTAGTATCACTTTCTGTCCACTAGGCCAACTGATCTCTCTCTATGCAGAATAAACTTTATTCGAGTTAATGTTAAAGAAGGAAACATGTAAAATTAAAAACATGCTCTATAAAGACGTGTTCACCTTGACCCTGGCATTTTAAAGGAACAATTCAAGTTTCTATCACTTGACACTATAGAAGTATTACATAAACCCCGTCCCGCTGTTTCTTGGTTCAATCCCAATACAAGCTCCTAACCTGACTTTTTACCAGACCCTAATCGTCACGCAGGGAGTCCCGGTGGCTTAGAGGTAAAGAGCTGCACTGCCAACCTAAAGGCATGCAGATTCACCACAGGAGAGAGATGGGCAAATCTCTGCCTGTGCAATTTTCAGCCTCTACTGAGTCATCTGTGAGTCAGTTCCAAGTCCATGGTAAACAACAACAGTAATCATCACTCGAAGCCTTTCAATTTGCAGTGTTCAAGCCTTCAGGCTGACTTGCTGACTCTACCATAATTTAGATATCAAAAGCCTGTGATTTCTCAAACATCACTTCAGCTTATACCTTTCGTTCCCAGAATTCTGCACCATTTCAGTTGAATCTTTCTGCCCTGAGCTTGGTATCAACCCAGATTCTACTTTCTCTGAATAGGCTTTGTTGTGTTGTAAGTCTGTGAGCTGGAAGGAAGAGACGCTAGGTAGTGCTCATGTCTTTTTTATATTGCCATTTTTTCAAAATACTTTAATATGATTAGAGTGAAAGCTTACAGAGCCATTCGATTGCTAGCCACACTTCAAGCACATTTTCATTTATTATATTAGTACCATACCTTTTCAACCTGCATGTGGAGCAGGTTATCCAGTAGGCTGGGCTCTATGACGAGAAGTGTGGCGTCAGGATTGGTGGAAGATCTATCAACAATCTGTGTTATGCAGATGACACAACCTTGCTTGCTGAAACTGAGGAGGACCTGAAGTGCTTGCTGCGGAGGGTCAAGGACTGCAGCCTTTAATATGGATTGAGACTCAATATCAAGAAGACTAAGATTCTCACCACTGGACCAATTGGCAATATCAGGATGGATGGTGAAGAGACTGAGATTGTTAACAACTTTAGTTTGCTTGGCTCCCCAGTCAACACTCTTGGCACCAGCAGCCAGGAAATTAAAAGACATATTGCCATGGGAAAGCCTTCTGTTAGGAACCTCTCCAAAGTACTGAAGAGCAATGGTGTCTCTCTGGAGACTAAGGTGCATCTGATATAGGCCATGGTCTTTGCAATCATTTGTTATGCATCAGAGAGTTGGACAATGACTAGGGAGGACAGAAGGAGAATTGATGCCTTTGAGCTATGGTGCTGGAGAAGAGTATTAAGGGTACCATGGACTGCTAAGAAAACAAACAGATTCATCCGGGAGAGGGTTAAACCAGGCTACTCCTTGGAGGCAAGGATTCTGAGGCTTTGTCTGACATATTTTGGACAAGTTGTAAGGAGGGACCTTGGAGAGGGACATCATGCTTGGGAGGGTGGAGGGACAGTGCAGGAGGAGAAGGCCCTCTATGAGGTGGATTGATTCAGTGACTGGGGTAATGGAGATGGGTGTATGAGACAGTGCAACTGGCACAAGACAGAGCAGGGTTTTGGGCTATTGTACATAGGGTCGCTATGAATCTCAAGCAACTTGACGGCACATAACAACAACAACCATATCTACAAGGTAACTGTGATGGTCTAATGGATAAAGAGTTGTGCTGCCGATACAAAGGCAGGCGGTTCAAACCCCCCAGGCACTGTGAGACAGGAATTTAGGAGATCCCATCTCATGCAATTTACAGCCTCTGGAAACCCACTGGAGAGTCAGCTGTGATTCATTCTGACTTGACAACAATCAGTTGGGTTTGTGTGTGTTTGACAATGGAACGGCACTCTTTCGGCTTCCTCCCTGTGATTCTCATCCCCATTAATCCTTCTATCCTACCCCTTTTGGCCTTCCAGGCCTTATCCTTGAGCACATGTTGCCCTTTCAATTGTGTATGATTCCTTGTTCCAAAGAGTGGGTGCCTGCCTAGTGTTACTGCTCACCTGACCATTATTTCGCTAAAAGGTGAACCACACAAGTGAATTCTCTTGCAGCCCCAAAGGAGGACGGCGAAGGTGATATAGTCTTGCAGGTTCTATCAGTTTCCATCAGACCAGTAAGTCTTTCTGTCCTGAGGAGTTATGTTCCACATTTTTTACTTGCTCTGTCCATGGATTTCTACTGTGATCCCTTTTAAAGAAGTCAGCATTGCTGGCTGAGCACTGGCCTAGTCCTTCTGGTCTCATGGTCAGAAAAGTTGAGGTTCAAATGGTCCAGTAAGTCTTTGAACTCACTATATCTATGTATCTTTAATTTTTTTTGTTTTATTCTTCTAAAGAGGGAAAGGCCAATGTTGTTGTTGTTGTTGTTGTTGTTGCTGCTGCTGTTGTTCAGTGTCGTTGCACTGAGTACAGCTCATAGCAGCCCTAGGAACATCCAACTGAACCCTGTCCTATGCTGCACCTTCCTTACTATCTCTGACACACTCGAAACCATTGCTGAAGTCACCTGGCCAATCCATTTCCTCGAGGGTCTTCCTTTCCTTCGCGGACCCTTCACCTTTTCAAGTTTGATGTCTCTAAGGAATAGCCTCACCTACCAGCATGTCCAAAGTAGAAATTATAAAGCTTTGTTATTTTTTTAATTCATTTTAATGAAAATTTACCAAGACTTTGGGTTTCCAGTCATTCATTGTTGCACTTTTCTCTCTGCCCACTCCTCCCCCCGCCAATTCACTCTTCTTGAAAATGAAAAGAAAAACTCTTTCATTGTTATGCAATCCCTCCCCCCAAGTCCACTCTACTGTGCAGCCTTCATTCTGGACTCCTGTAATGACAATAATACCCAATCATATACCCCTTTTAAACAGTTCTCTCCCTCATCTTTTTTAATGCAGTATACAACATTCCTCTCCTCCTTTTCTGTCTTTCCTCAACCTTGTTGTCATTCGTGTTTTACATCAGTGACCCCATGCAATATTTGTCCTTTTGTGACTGAGATATTTCACTCAGCATAATGTCCTCCAGGGCCATCCATTTTGCATAGTATTTCATGCGTTCCTTGTTATTTTTGCCTCCAAGGAACACTCTGGCTGCACTTTCTCCAAGACATATCTGTTTGTTCTTTTGGCAGTCCATGGGATGATCAATACTCTCCTCCAACACCACCACGCAAAGGCATCAGTTCTTCTTCTGTCATCCTTACTCGTTGTACAGCTCTCTAATGTACAGCAGGTGATTGAGAAGATTGTGGCCTGAAACAGGCATGCATTTATTTTTGTAACAATAGTTTGTGTAGTATGAGATCTTTGAATCATTAAGCAAAGAACTAACTAAACCCGTTCCTGTCAGATTGATTCCAACTGAGTAGCACAATAGATAGGACAAAACAGAACTGCCCCCATATGGTTAGAAACCTTCATGGAAGTAGCCGGCTTCACACGGAGGAGCTGGTGAGCGGGAATTGCCAACCTTCGGATTAGCAGCCAAATGTTTTAACGATTGTGCTCCCAAGTCTCCTTAAACTAAGACCGGATTCTCTAAAAAGGACAAGTACATCTGGAAAGAGCAAGATTTTGTAGACATTCTATAGTGCCTTTTCATGAAATAACGTAAAATTATTAACGACTATATAGCAATACTGGCAAGAGCGGCATCCACTTCCTAAACAACATGCCTCCAGAAACTCTACGAACTTTGATAAATGTTGATAGTTGTAAAGGATCTTCAGGCCTTTCGTTCTGAGTCATGCTCAACTCGAAGGCAATCAACAATATTCAGCAGTAAGAAATTGTACTGGAATCCCAAAGGCAAGAGGTTCAAATCCATCAACCGCTCTGAAGAAGAAGGATAAACAATCTCGTCCCAGGCAATTTACGGTCTCTGAAAACCCATTGGAGGGTCAACTGTGGGTCAGTTCAACTCTATGGTACAACAACAACAACATGACTTCTCTCATACTCGATTGTTCTTGCTATGTACAACCGAGTCAGAACCAACTCTTGGCTGACCTTCCAGCGGATTTTTTTGAAGAAGTAAATTGTGTAAGAGGAAACGGCCCGTCCTTCTCTAGTAGAGCAGTTGGTAGATTCGAGCAGTGTGCCTCTGGGCTGGCAGCCCACTCCTTACCACTAAGTTAACAGAGCTCAGGGCTAGTCACCTAGGAAACAGGGGTATAAAACTGATTATTTTCTCATGAAATGAAAGTTCCCAGTTGTCAAAATTGTTAGCTGTGTTTCTCGAGATGACCTCTATATCGACTGAAAAATAACATGACATGAATTTTATTTTTTAAATATAAAACTAAAGTGGAAGAAAATGGAGTTGGTGAGACTTACTGGAAATATTAATGACGATATAGCTCCTATCACATAGCACATGAAATTTAGTCTCATTTAAAAACAACTACTGATGTGAGAGAAACATGTACAAGTTATAGTCTGAAATAAATATTTATGTTAAGCTTCCAGCTGCAAGCAGAATATCTATAACTTCAAAATACTTATTTTTCACTAACTCTCATCAACTCCATTTTATTCAACCTCTATTTTTATTTTTGCATAAAAAAGTAAAACTTAGGTTAATTTTCAATCAATATATAGGTTACCACTGGAATCATAGCCAACAATTCTAACAACTTTGAACTTTCATTTCAGTTTAAAAAATAAATTAGCAGTTCTGTATACTAGTTACCTAGGTAACCAAAGCTCCACTTCAAAAACGAACTATATACTCAAAGGGAAGCATAACACATACACACACGAAATCAAACAAAAAGCAATTTTGCCTCGTTTGTTAAAATAGATTTGACCAAGTGTTTTACATGGTGGCAGATGGTAACTACATTAATATTTATGTTGGACATGACAAGAGAGCCTCAGAGGAAAGACGACTTCAGACTTAAGTAATTCATAGTTAGAAATAAGTAAAAATCAATTTTTGAGCGTGGAATGAGTGCGGAGTCCAGCATCAGAGTCTGAGTTTATGGTCCGCTATTCCACAGCTGGTCTATCGTGTGAGGAAACTGTTGTTTTTCTGTACCTCTAATTCTCCATGATTTAGGGCTTATAGAAAACTATAATGGGAATTAAATGATATAATGTTTGTAATATCCATTGGGATGCCAGAAGAATATGGAAATCTGTCTTGGAAGAATGTTCCTTAGAAATGAAGATAGTGAGAGTTTGTCTCACCTATTCTGAACAAGGTATCAGAAGGGACCTGGAGAAGGATACTGTGCGTGGTATAGTATAAAGTCAACCACATAGAAGACCCTCAATGAGATGGATTGAGAGAGTGGCTACAACGATAGGATCAAGCATACAGATTATTGTGAGAATGGTCCAAGCTGGGGCCATAGAACTGAGTCAGTAGTACCTAACAACCTAAAACAGTTCTCATAAATCATAACTAGCATTTCTTAGATGGACAAAGCTTGCAAAATAATACAGTGAGGAAACTATGGAAATTGCACTTGCTAGACTAAAAATCCTGAGGTTCTGAGAGCTGGAATAACATGCCCTTGGTGACCCAACAAATACATGGCAACTACAGAATTTAGGCCCAAGGTTATTAGATCTTGAAATCCAGGTTCTCTGTGCTTTGAAGTAAGGCAGTTCCAAAATCATGGTAGAAACCAAATAATTCTTTTGTAATATGTAATGATTCTTTTAATATGTAAAGTTCTTTTGTAATATTTTGTAATGATTACAAATTATGTCATTTGTAATATGTAATGCTAGGGATCTTGGAGGGATGCCAAGTTGTACAACTTGAGGGAGGGGTCCATTTCTATGATATCCCAAATATATATGAATACCACTCCTTAAGAAGTCATGTCACTCAAACCCAATATTTCCTTACATAAAACTACTTTAATTATATATCTATAT
>NW_006399785.1:8305211-8372584 GCF_000299155.1 Elephantulus edwardii
GTAGGATGGAAATAAATTCACAGGAGGAGTTTTACTTGTAGAGTGGTTATGTATTTGCCCTTCATCATGCCCTGAACATTTTCACAGGTTTTGAAGATGTACTACATTATGACTCTCACTTTTCCAACATAGAAGGTAAATTCCTTTTTCTAGCTCTCTTTTTTTCAGGCTGTTTGGGTAGAAGTATGTGCTGTAGATGAAAATCATATCTCCCAACACGATCTATTGAAATCATATATTCCAACCTGATATATTAAAGTTACCTATGAGTGTGACTTTGTTTGCAAATAGGCATTGAGGATTCTCTTTTAAAATATTATTAGTTAATTTAATAATATTACACAACTAAAGAGTAAGCCCTAATCCCTTTTGAGTGGCAATTTATTAAAAATACATAAGAAAGATAGACTTGATGATGGTGTCGCCCAAGAGAAAGACAATGTGTTTTTATTTTTCTTTCATTTTTACATGTTTTTTTTTACATCTATAAAGCAAAGACTGTTAACAAAATGCCATGAGCTACAAAAGCTGAGGCAATAGAAATACATGGCTTGGGTCAGGTATCTGCTCTTTAATGCTTTAAAAACTCTTTTGCAGCAGATTTTCCCAATGCACTTCATTTGATTTCTCTTGATTGCTTCTTTCTTTTGACTTTTTGGATACATAAGCAAAGTTAAATTTGAAGTTTTACAACTTCAGTCTTCTCTCCATTTATCATTATATTATTTATTGATCCAGTTGAGAGGAAAGGTAGGCAATGAATATGAAAGATTAAAACAAAATTACGGCCTTGGAATGGAGGTGTTGGAAAAGAATATTGAACATACCACGGACCGCCAAAAGAGCCAAGAAATCTTATCTTGCTGCCATAGTGCTCCTTAGAAGCAAGGACTGAGAAACTTTGTTTTTACATTGTTAGAACATGTTATCATGTTTTACCAAAAAAATATCATGCTTAGTAGAGACAGAAGACATACAACAAAATGGGTTTCCACAGTAGACTGCAATAGTAAGTCCAAGCTTGGCAGCACCTATGAGAATGGCACAGAACGGACAGTGTTTACTTCTGCTGTGCATAGAACTTACTCAGCAGCACCTACCAATAATCGTAGAGGCTGACAGAGTTAACTAAGGGTCTTCATTCCTTAGGGCAAAGAAAGCATGTTATTACTAATGTGTTAATGTTGTTCATAGGGTCACTATGAGTTGTACACAACTCAATGGCACCTAACAACAACCACTACCAATGGGTTAGATTTCTGGATGCCAGAATTAAAGGGTAATATATTTCTTTTCTTTAAATTATCCACTTTGTGGTATTTTGCTACTCTGATTGCTAAAGAAAGCCTCTTCTTAAAATAACTCTCTGCCAGCTGTCAAGAGAGGGACTTTTTCTTCCTATAGTATCTGCTCCTGACTAGAAGAGATCCATAATTGTTCCCATTCCCAAGAAAGATGATCCAACAGCATGTGGTATTACTGCTGAATATCATTCCAAAAATGGCTAGCATAGTACATAGAGAATTGACAGAAGGTCAAGTTGGGTTTAGAAGAGGCTTTGGCACCAGGGATATCATTACTGATGCAAGATGAATCCTTTCTGAAAGCAAAGAATACCAGAATAAAGCTTAATGGTGCTCGTGTAAAACTTATTCATAGACCAAGAGGCTGCTGTATGAACAAAGCAGGGTAACATTACATGGTTCAAAATTTTAAATAGTGTGCATTGGAATGTTACGTAAAGCTATACTTATACTCTGATAAATGTAAAAACCTAGATGAAATGGACAAATTACTTGAAACTCATGCCCTACCCAAATTGACACAAACAGATGTAGAATACTAGAACAGATCCATTACAAAAGAAGAAATTGAACAGGTCATAAAAAGACTCCTCCACCAAAAAAAGTCCTGGTTCAGATGGCTTCATGACTGAATTCCACCAAGCATTCAGAGAAGATCTATCACCAATTCCACTCAATTAAAAAAAAATAGGAAAAGAAGGAACACTCCAAGAGTCATTCTATGAAGCAAATAGAACTCTAGTGTCAAAACCAAGCAAAGATATTACCAAAGAAGAAAACTGCAGACCAATATATCTCATGAATATAAATGCAAAACTCCTTACTGAACTCCAAAAGCACATTAAAAATAGATAAATAAATTATCATGACCAGCTGGGATTCATAACAGGTAAACAAGGATGGTTCAACATAAGAAAAACAGTCAAAAGAATCCATCACATTAAGAAAGTAAGTAAAAAGAACCACATGATCCTAGCAATTGATGCAGGAAAGCCCTTTGACAAAATTCAACACCTACCTCTGTTGATTAAAACATTCAGCAAAACAGGAAGAGAAGGTAATTTCCTCTTCAGCAAATGGTGACAGTAAAACTGGACTGCTACCTGAAGAAAGCTGAAGTAGGATCCACATCTCACACCATACACAAAAATCAAGTCAAGGTGGATCAGAACCATAAAGATCGTCAGAGATAAAACAAGACAAAGCTTAGGTCTAGCCTATGGTATAAAGAGGCTGAAAAATAGAGCCAGAAATGCACAATAAGGGGAAGTTAATATCAATGAATAGGACCTTCTGAAGATTAAATCCCTGTGTGCATCAAAAACTTTTTCTAATAAGGTAGAAAAAAGACCTACTAACCAAGGGGAAATATTTGGCAATACCATCTCAGTAAAAGATCTCGTAACAAAAATGTACTACAAAGAATACTATAGGACCTCCACGAGAAAAAGACTGATGAATGAATTACAAAATGGGCATAAACATGGAAAGACACAGAGGAAGACATTTGGATGGCCAATAGACCCATGAAAAAATGCTCAAAATTGCTGGCAATGAGAGGGATGCAAATTAAAACCACAATGAGATACCATCTCACCCTAGTAGCAGTGGCAAAGTTTAGTAGAACAGCAAGCAATAAATTTGGGAGAAGATGTGAGAAATTGGAACTCATACACTGTTGGTGGGATTTTAAAATGGTAAAACCAATCTGAAAGGCAGTTTGGCACTTTCTCAAAAAGCTGAACAGAGTAATTCTATGTTGTTTATGTAACTACTCCATTACTAGAAATATACCCCAAGGAAATTAGAACTTAGACACAAGTGGAAATTTGTAAGCCAAAGTGAATAGCAATGTTATTTACCATTACAAGAACATGGAAACAACCCAAATGCTGAACCACAATTGAGTGGATTGAGAAATTGTACTACTTGCACATGATGGAATACCATGCAGTATGCAGGAACAATGACTTTGAAAAATACTGCATAACCTGGGAAAGACTGGAGAGCCTTATTCTGCATGAATTAACTTAGTCTTACAAGGGCAAATACTACCTAAGACCATCATTGTAAAAACAGAAGAATAACTAGTAAAATGTATATGAGGGGACCATGGGGAGAGGGATAGAAGCAGAAGGGTGAGGATAGGCAGGGAGGAAATCATGGAGTCACACAATTTGGTGGGTAGAGGGAGGGGGTAAAAGAAATGGAAAAGATCAGGAGGGGATCTAAAAAGATGGGGTAATAGTGAGCATGGTTCAATGGTGATTAATTTTATCAAACACAAGACATGGGAATGATTGTATGAAACACAATGTAAATGAAAAAAGTATGAAACACACACATGCACAAAAAGATTACAAGGCTTCATCTCACATATTTTGAGTATGTTGCCAGGAGAGACTAGTCCTTGGAGAGGGACACCATGTTTGAAAATCTTGAGAGCCAATGAAAGAGAAGCAGACCCTCAATCAGATGGATTGACACTGTGACTGCAGCAGTGGGCTATAAAGTGACAGTTATGTGTCATCGTGTTGCCTGTGATTCATAGCAACCCTATGTACAACAACCCAAAACCTTGCTCTATCTTATGCCAATCTCATTGTCTCTGATACACCTACCCACATTATCCCATCACTGAAACAATCCGTCTCAATCAGGGTCTTCCTCTCTGTGCTGCCCCTCCAACCTCTCAAGCATGAAGTTCCTCTCCAAGGACTGATCCTCCCTTGCAATGTGTCCAAAGCATGACAGATGAAGCCTTAGAATTCTTGCTTCCAAGAGGTAGCCTAATCTCACCCTCTGTAGGCCAGACCTCTATGTTCTTCTAACAGTCCATGGAATATTCTACACTCTTCTTCAGCACCACAGCTCCAAGGCATCAATTCTCCATCTATCATCCCTACTCATGGTCCAGCTTTCTGATGTATAGCAAGTAATTGCAAAGACTATGGCCCGGATCAAGCACATTTTCATTTACAGACTGATATCATTAATCTTCTGTACTTTGGAGAGGTCATTGATAGCAGAATTTTCCAAAGCAATTCATCTTTTAATTTCCTGTCTGCTGATACCAAGAGTGTTGGTTGTGGAACCAAGTAAACTAAAGCTGTTAACGATCTCAGTCTCTTCACCATTTATCATGATGCTGACAATTGGCCCAGTGGTGAGAATCTTTGTTTTCTTGATATTGAGCTTCAATCCATATTGAAGGCTGCAGTCCTTGACCTTGTGCAGCAAGCGCTTCAGGTCCTCCTCAGTTTCAGCAAGCAGGGTTGTGTCATCTGCATAATGCAGAGTGTTGATGAGTCTCCCTCCAATCCTGATGCCACATTTCTCCTCTTAGAGCCCAGCCTCCCAGATAATCTGTTCTGCATATAGATTGAATCATGAGATAAGGTATGTAAAATACCTGGCATAGCTCTTACTACATAACAAGGCTCAGCAGAAAGAGTTTCCTTTCCTTCCACTTTATTTCCCAGCCCCTACTCATATCTTCCTTCCCAAGACTTCTCTAACAGAGTATTTTGCTTCCTCTCCCTTTCAGCTAGGCACCCATAAGCCCTTTTATTAATTCAGTTATTCAATCATTTAATGTTTAACTTTCCAACACTTTTCTATAAATATGAGATACCACAAAAACCATTGTCATGGCATCAATTCCAGTAAATGGATTCCCATAAAATTCTGAGAATGCAAATCTTAACTGGAGCAGACTGCCTCCTCCTCTTTCCCCCTCAAAATAGTTGATAGCTGTTGTTTGTTGTTGTTAGGTGCCACTGAGTCATGTATGATTCATAGCGACCCTATGAACAAAAAGATCTGAACCCTGTTCTATCTTGTGCCATCCTCACACTTCCTGACACACAAGAGCTCATTGCAGTAGTCACCGTGTCAGTCTACCTGGTTGAGGTAGACTTCCTCTCCTTCGCCGACCCTCCACCCTTCATAACATCATGTCCCTTTCAAAGGAATAGCCCCTTCTAGCAATATGCCCAAAGTACATGAGGTGAGGTCTCATCATCCTTTTCTTCCAGAGAGCACTCCAGCTGAAAAATAGCTGACAGACATGTATAACCAAGTATACAGCATCTGTTGAAGGCATGAGTAGTCCTTGTGGCACAGAGTATGACACAGCAAGCTGCTTACCATAAAGCCAACAGTTTAAGTAGATCCACTATTCTTCTAGAGAAAGGTAGACGGTCTTCTCTTTGTAAAGATTTACAGCCTCAGAAATGTGGTGGAGCCTCACTGTGAGATGGGACCACTCTGTTACAGAGCTTTTTTAGTGAGTCTTCAAGCATACAGGATGTAGCAGTGACTGAGAAGATTTGAAACTAAACAGAGTTGGACCACAATGTTTCCACCTCTGTTACAAACAATGAGTGACAGACACTACTGAAAAGTCAATGCAAAAAGCTAAGGGAAGAAAAATACTTAGTGGAATATTAAATAATTGGTAAGATTGTCTCTTAAAAATAATATTAAAAGGTAGCATAGTGGAGTGGACTTGGGGGAGGGTTTGAATAACAATGAAAGAATTTTTTCTTTTACTTTTTTAAAAGAAAAGTGAATGGGGGAGGGGTGGGCAAGGAGAAAAGCTCAACAGTGAATGAATGGAAATCCAAAGTTTCTGTAAACTTTCATTAAAATAAAAAAAAACTAATAACATGGAAAGGTACTGAAAGCAGAGAAAAGAAACTGATCTTAACAGGAGCTCAGGTAGCACACTGTGAAATGTGTTTGGCTATTAAGCTAAAGGTTGAAAGTTTGAATCTGCTAGCTGCTCCAAGGAAGGTAAAGATAGGAAAGCTTCTCTTAGAAACCTGGAGGCAGATGGATTGGACCCTAGAGCAGTGAGTTTAGTTACTTGAGTTTTAAATGAATAATAACACAGAAGGGAATTCTGAGGGCATCTTTATGGTCATGGCAGGACTAACTATGATAACAGGGGCTCTATTTTCTAAAGCAAAAAAACAATGTGTGCTTAGAAAATGGTTAGGACAATGGAATAAAACATTTAGGAAACCCAGAAAATATAGTTGTTATCTTTAGAATAGCAAAATAAACAAAAATTCAATTGTCAAAAAATAAAAATAAGGGACTGTCTAAAGAAAGTATTGACTAACCAAGGCAATATTATGCAGATTTAAATAATGGAAAAATAACAGAGGAACTGTAATGACTTTTCAAATTAGAAAATTATAAAATTGATCGTTCCGGTTAAAAGGAGGGGGGGAAACCCACAAATGTGTGAACAAAAAGTAATGTGTGTAAGAAAAGGTATCTTAAGGGTGTGAATGGTTATGGCACTAGAAACATCTTCCTTAAAGTCCTTTATAATAATATACAACTAAGAAAAAAGGGGTGAGGTTTTTATGTTTGAGAAATGTCTTTCTGTTTACTTTTAAATTGTTTGTCAGATATATAGATATGTTGTTATAAGTGATATAAACCCATCATTTGCACTTCAGAGGCTGTGACTCTCACAGGAGGAGTTTGCATATCTTTCTCCCACTGAGCAGTTGGTGTATTCGAACCATGTACTTTAAGGTACCATTGGCTCCTGCTCATATGGTACTTCCTGAGATTTTCAGTGTCAATCAGTTCTTTCTGGTGCATCGACTCTGTGTTTTCCCTCCATCTTCTTTTGATGCTTTCTGGGTCATCCAATATATTGCCCTTGTAACATTTTTCAACATTATGATATGAGGCTTAGATTTGTTTTCAGTTCTCTCAGCTTGAGAATTGTAAGTTCTTCCCTTTTTATTCTCAATTCCAGGTCTCTGCACATTCCATTATAATACCTTAATTTGTTCTCTGAAGGTGCCCTTTGAAATCGTCTATTCAGCTCTTTCACTTCGACATGTTTTCCTTTAGATTTGGCTTCTTGATGCTCAAGTGCAATCTTTTGAGTCTCTTCCAAGATCCATTTCAATTTTTTTCTTTCTACTCTGTTTTTGTAATGCTCTTTTGCTTTCTTCAAGGATGATATCTTTGATATCATCCCACAACTCATCTGGTTATCTATAACTGGTGTTCAATGCCTCAAACCTATTCTTAAGATGATCATGAAATTCAGATGGAATTAATTCAAGATCATATTTTGGTTTCTGTGGACTTATTTTAATTTTCTTTGGCCTCAATTTGAACTTGCATATGAGTAATTGATTATCTGGCCTACAGTCCGCCCCTGGTCTAGTTTTGACTGTTGATATTGAGTTTCTCCCATGATTTAGAAGCTACACTGAAGGCATTTGAAAAAAAAAAATAATAAGGCCCCAGGAATCGATAGGATACAAGTGACTAGCTTCAATTAACAGATGCAGCCTTGGATGAATTCACCAGTCTATGCCAAGAAATTTGGAGGAAAGCTGTCTGGGCAATGGATTGGAAGAGGTCCATATTTATTCCCATTCCCAAAAAAGGTGATCCAACTGAATGTGGAAATTATCAAATAATATCACTGACATCACGTGTAAGCAAAATACTACTGAAGATCATTTTAAAAAAAAAAACAGCTGGAACAGTACATAGAAAAGGAATTGTCAGATGTTCAAGCAGGATTTAGAAGAGGCATGGCACCAGGGATATCATTGCTGATGTCAGATGGATTCTGGATGAAAGTAAGGAAAACCAGAAGAATGCCTATCTGCTCTTTATTGACTATGCGAAGACATTTGACTGTGTGGATCATGACAAGTTGTGGTTGACACTGAGAAGAATGGAAACCCCAGAACACTTGATTGTGCTCATGTGGAACCTATATCTGGATCAGGAAGCTGTTGCGCAAATAGAGCAGGGGAGCACTGCATGGTTTGGAATTGGGAAAGGAGTGTGTCAGGATTGTATTCTCTCTCCATATGTGTTCAGTCTACTGTTGTTGATTGCCATCAAGTCATGCATGAATCATAGAGACCTTAGGAACAAAAGACCTGAAGCCTTCCTGTACCATTATTTCTCCAAGTTCATGGAATTTCCACAGGCATATGGTTTAGTAAGTAGATGCCACTCCTGCTTCCAAACCTGTCTTAAAACTGGGAGCTCCACAAAATACTGTCCACCATGGGGAACCATTATGGTATATGACACCCCAATGGCACAAGGTTCAGCATCACAGCAAACCCATTTTACCTCAGCACAGCAAATTGACAGAAGAGTGCTGCATGACTTAGAAGAATGTTGCTCCAAAATATCATAATATGAGGCTCTCGGGCCCTCCAGGAGGTCTTGTTGACACAAAAGAAAATGCTTAAGTCAAAGAAAACAACCCAATATTTCACATGACTGACAACCCAGAACAAGGGTGCCCATCCTACAAAGTCCTACTGCATCATCCAGTTCTATAGGCTGAGAAAATTATCTGAGAAGCTGGAATCTATGAAGAGGAATGTGGCACCAGGATTGGAGGGAAATTCATCAATAACCTACATCATGCAGATGACACACCTTTCTTGCTGAAAGTGAGGAGGACTTGAAGCACATGTTGCAGATGATCAAGGCAAGCAGCCTTCAGTATGGATTGCATCTCAATATCAAGAAGACAAAGATTCTTACCACTGGACCAATAGGTTGTGTCATGATGGATGGAGAAGAGATTGAAACTGTCAACAACTTCCTCTTGCTTGGATTCACAATTAACACTCTTGGGTATGAGCAGTCAGGAAATCAGGGGAAATCTGATATACTGGGGAAATCTGCAGTTAGGGATTTTTGCAAATTATTGAGGAGAGGTGATGTCAGTTTGAGGACTAAAGTGTCTGATTCAAGCCATAGTCTTTCCAAATACTAGCTATACATCCGAGACCTAGACAATGAATAAGGATGAGAGAAAAAGAATTGATGCCTTTGAGCTGTGCTGTTGGAGAAGAGCACTGAACATCCATGGATGGTCAAGAGAATGAACAGATATGTCTTAGAGTGGGTACAGCAAAAGTGTTCTTTGGAAGCAAGAATGATGGGGCTTTGCTTCATGTTGCTAGGAGGTGCTATTCCTTGGAGAAGGGCATGATGCTGGAAAGAGTGGTGGGTCGGCAAAGGAGAGGAAGACCTTCAGCCAGGTGGATTAACATGGTGACTGCTGCAATGGGCTCTTGTGTGTCCGAAAGTCTGAGGATGACGCAGGACAGGACAGGGTTCAGATCTTTTGTTCATAGGGTTGTTATGAGTCATGGTCCACTCAACGGCACCTACAACACAACAACAAACGACTTTTAAGTTGGCAGTGCAGCTCCTAACCACTATTTACAAATTACAATCTTTTTCTTTTTTTACTAAAAGCAAGTAAGCCAAAAACATCAAGTGCAGAAACAAATGTTCAGCTCCACTCCTCTGCCACCCAAATTACTCTAACTACAACTCTCAATGAAGGTGCAATGCTTCACTTCATGTGCAGAATATGCTGTATTTTATGTTTACAGCACATATAATTTAATTGTTTACCACATATTCAGCTGAAGATGCTTAGATGCAAGTCCATTTGTTTGGAGACAAAATAGGTTTTCCTATGCCTTGCCTTTCTATGACAATAAAATAAGTCAGGGGGCCCTTCTCCACAAACGAGGTACCTGAAGATGAGATTAGCTCTGAATTTAACACAGAGGCAAAAGGAAGAGGAACGGGGCTCAAGGCGTGAGAAAAATGAACACATTCTTTCTTGTGTATTTCCTCTCTTTATTTCCCAGCATTCAAAATCATGAGGGCTTCAGCCTTTGACTGTCAAAGTGTCTAAAAGATCCGTTCTTTAATTTATTCTTCCTGGTGGTTACTTTATTTTGCTTCTTCAAAGTACAAGATTAATGTAGATTCTTTTAAGAAAACAGCTCCACAATGCACGGTTTTAAGGAATGTCACACCAAAAGATGCAAGCTAACTTGGTTTAATGTGTTGGGTTTTTTTTTTACTGTCTTTTGAAGTGTTCTGGATATCCATATACAGTTTATTAAACTTTTAATAAATGTAGCAACCTGTACTACAAACAGTAAAATAATTATATCCTTCAGTACTCGGGGATGGGGGTTTGGTCCCCCCCCCAAGTTACGTTGAATACCAGAGTTTCTCATTCACTGGAATTATTAATCTTGAAAGGTCAGCTATAAATATCTTTCCTTAATATCTTTGTGACTGGATAGAACTGAGCTTCTGCTTAATGAGCACAGTGCTTGTCAGCCTTGATTTTCTTTCTACGGCAATAGGTGAGGGGCAACTCAAAATAGCTTTGCTGGAGCTACTCAGCCACAGGCTTGACTGCGAGCGTGGAAAGCAGACAGCAAGGGCAGTGGGCTTTCTGGGTCTTCAGAGGTGCCGCGAGGGTCGGGCAATAGAAAGCCTCTGCCACATCCACAAATGAATTGTGCTTAAGCAGCACCTCACGGTTTCTTAAACACCTTTACGAAGCACTGACGGTGATTCAGTGGGAGAATGCTGGCCTCCCACAAGGAAGATTCACACTTCATTCCTACCCAGTGTAACTCATGTATGACCACCACCCAACTGTCAGTGGAGACCTGGGTGTCTCTCCAATGCTGAAGCGATGACAGGTTCTAGACCAAGACAGAAAAGGAAGAAAAGCTGGACGATAGGCTTCTGAAAATCAGCCAGTCAAAATCCTACGGATCATAGAAGTCTGATCTGTAACCGATCGTGTGATGGTGCAGGATTACATGCTATTTCAGTCATTGTGCACAGGGTTACCATGTCTGGGAGACCAGTTTGGAGTCAGACAAACTCACAGTTGAGTTCTTCCACTTTCCAATCATTAGCAAGGCTTGAACATCTTTATGCCCTCAGCTTCTTTATCTGCAAAATAGGAATGATGGGAAGCTAGATTACAGCGGTGCTCTGGTGGCCTAATCGTAAGAAGCTGTACTGCAATCCCAAAGGCACGGGGTTGGAATCCACCAGATGCTCTGAGGGAGATGGATGGGCATTTGCCTCTTTTGCAACTTACTGCCTCTGAAAACTCACTGGAGGGCCAGCTATGGGTCAGTCCCACAAGACAGTACACAGCAACAATACATGAGCCTGAGATAAAGCACGTGAAGCCCTTCACACAGTGGAATCATCCCCATTCGACCTCCCGTGCTAGCTGCAGCTATCACTGTTAGTCTTCTCTGGATGCAGCTCTCAGAGCTGTGGATGCAAGAAACATCATCTTAGTCTAGTCAAGAGAGTGAAGGGAAAGGCAATTCACATTAAGTGGATGGTCACTGAATGAAGTGAGAACATGGAGAGAAACACACACAAAAAAAGCCCAGTCAGTAGATATTTAAGCATATACGCAAACAAACAGCCATGGCTAAGCAAAAAGGACTGTACCGTGACCACACACAGGCAGAGAGTATGCCTACATTCACAGGAATAAGAATTACAAAGAGAGGGGGCAGAGAGGATTACAGTGTGGATACTGTAATTAATGTTGTAAAACAAAATGTGTATGAGTGATTGAATGAAAACTGAATTTGCTTTGTTATCTTTCTCTTAAATCACAATGTTAAAAAGAAATAGAAAAAGAAGTTGAGGAAGTACAATGTTGTGGTAGTTATGAACACGGAGCATTGAAAGGAATCTGTCTTAATATTTTTATCTATGAAACCAAACCCGTCTGACACTGGACAGGTTACTCATTCCCTTCATATCTCAGTTTCTTTCCTTATAAAATGAAAACCATTATCCCCCCCAATTGTCACCCCTCTCGTTGATTCCAGCTCAATGAAACCCCCACGTGTGTTGTTGTAGAACCACACTCAACAAGATTTTCAATGAGCCATGCTTGCTGAAATTGAGGACCAGAAGCTGCAGTCAAGGAGTGCAGCCTTCAATATGGATTGAAGCTCAACATCAAGCAAACGAAGATTCTCACCACTGGGCTGATTGGAAACATCATGATAGATGGTGAAGAGATTGAGATCGTTAACAGCTTCAACTTGCTTGGATCCACCATCAACAATCTTGGTACCAGCAGCCAGGAAATTAAAACATGAATTGCATTGGGAAAGTCAGCTGTCAGAGACCTCTCCAAAGTACTGAAGAACAACGATATGAGTCTGGAGATTCAGGTGCACCTTATCTAGGCCATAATCTTCACAATTACTTGCTATGTGGCAGAAAACTGGACAATGACTAGGGATGACAGAAAGAGAATTGATGCCTTTGAACTGTGGTGCTGGAGAAGAGTGCTAAATATACCATGGACTGCTAGGAGAACAAACAGGTCCATCCTAGAGAAGGTGAAACCAAGCTGTTCCTTACTAGCAAGGATTCTGAAATGTCGTTTGACATACATTGGGCATGTCACAAGGAGGGGTTAGTCCTTGAAGAGGGACACCATGCTTGGGATGATGGAAGGACAGCACAAGAGATGAAGACACTTGATGAGATGGCTTGATTCAGTGACAGGGTAATAGGGTTAAGTGTGTCAGAGACAAGAACGTCAGCACAGAATAGAGCAGGGTTCACAGCTGCTGAACTTAATGTCGCTATGAGTGGCAAGCAACTTGATGGCACATAATAAAAATAATTTTTTAGAAGTAAATTGTCAGACCTTTCTTCTGAGGTATCCCTTGATGGATTTGAACGTTCAGCCTTTCATTTAACAACTAAATAAGCTAACCATTTGTATCACCCAGGGAATACCAAAAACAATTTAAAAACTTATCTTCTATGTTTGATACAAATGAGCCCGGCATATGAAAAGCTTAAAGGGGACCAGCCATGCAGAACTCACCCACCTACTGAAATCCCATTGATTCCAGCTCATGGATGGCATTCCTTTACCACTTACCAAGACCATAAATCTTAACGGAAGCACAAAGCATCATCATGCTCCCTTGAAGTAGCTGATGGATTCAACTCACTGACTTGAAACAACAAATAATGCATTAAGTCATCAGTGTTCCTTAGTATATATCATTGCCAACGAGTCAGAATCAACTCACAGCTCACCTCTCCATTAAGCTTCCAAGACTACAAATCACATAGAAGGAGACTGTCCATCTTTCTCTTTAGAACTTGCTATTGGATTCAAACAGCCAGAGAGGAGTAGCCTTTGGGTTATGGAAATCACATAATAAATGTTGTTATTGTTGTTGTTATGTGCCATCAAGTCATCTATGAGCTATGTATGATAAAGCTATGTCCAATAGCTCTGAACTATGCTCTATCCTAAGCATGTCTCACTGTATCTGAAACACCTACCCTCACTACCCCAGTTACTGTGTCAATCTATCTCATCCAGGGTCTTCCTCTCCAGCACTATTCCTCCACTTTTCCAAGCATTATGTCACTCTCCAGGAACTAGTTCTTCCAGGCTACCTGCCCAAAGTATGCATGGTGTTAGCCTAAAAGTTGGCGCTTTTTAGCCATTAGTTAGCCACCTCTAGTCTCCAGCTCAATAACACCAACATAGAGAGAGATCAGTTGGCCTAGTGGAGAGAAAGTGATGCTACCAAGCAAAAGGTGGGTGATTTCAAATACACGGCCCTCGGGCCTTGTTTTTCATTGTGTTTGTTCAAACATTCTTCTAGGTCATATAGCCCTGGTGTGTCCACTTGCCGTACAGAGGTAACTTGTGGTTGCTGTGAAGCTGAATACTGTGACACTGATGTGTCATATGTGCTAAAGGTTACCCATAGCAGACAGTATTTGGTTGTGCTCCCCGATTAAAAAGCAAGTTGGAAGCAGAAGTGCTGTGCACTTCCATAATAGCTTGCCTCCGGAAACCCTATGAACCTGGAAAAAGGATGAAAGTCATACAAGTGTTGAGGACTTTCGTTCATAGGGTCACTATGAGTCACCTTATGACTCCACGGCACTTAACAACAACAACAACAGTCTCCGGCTACCTTAACTGCAGACACATGGTCTTGCAAATCAGCATCAGCTATGGTACTAGGATAAGAGAAAGAGTGCTTCCCACCCTGGGCAACAAGACTTGAGCCAAGCAAAACTTGAGACAAGCAAGACTTGAAGTGAGCAAGATTTGAGACAAGGAAGGCTTGTGGCAGCAAGACCCTGATGAAAGCAAGATCCTGGTGGTGGAGAGACCGGGTCATTGCTGTGGAGAAATGGTGGCAATGTGTGACCTGAGGTTTCTTGCATTTGTACTGACCAGAGTTAAAGGTTTGGCTGTTCTTGCTGGATGTTTGAAGGAGAAGCTGACTTATAACTGCTCTGAGGCAAACCTTGCTGGATGATTTGAATTTGAATGCTGAACTGAAACCAAAGCCTGTACTAATTGAGAAATTGTGCCTTGGAACTGTTGAGCTAAAGGCTGGGCTTGCATTGTGAGATATTCTTTGCCTCCCTCCCTCCCTTCCCTAAAAAACTCCATTGTTGGTACCAAAGATGTGAGTCTGTTAATCAACACCAAATAAAAGAACGTCTTGCTGTTGATGATGCTTTACAGGCACCTTGAGGCTAGGCTATGGACTCTTTATCTGCTTTTACTCTGGGGAAGGGTGGGGCTGTGCTATTTTCATTTCGCCTGAACACTTGATTTTGGTTATGCAAAAGTTGGACCTGGAGGTAGACATCAGAACATAGCAAGGAAACACTGCATGGTTCGAAATTGGGAAGGGTGTGTGCCAAGGATGTGTCCTATCTCCATATCTTTTCAATCTATATGTGGAACAGATTATCTGGGAGGCTGGGCTCTATGAGAAGAAGTGTGGCATCAGGATTGGAGGTAGACTCATCAACAACCTGCGTTATGCATATGGCACAACACTACTTGCTGAAACTGAGGAGGACCTGCAGCATTTGCTGTGGAGGGTCAAGGACTGCAGTCTTCGGTATGGATTGAAGTTCAACATCAAGAAAACAAAGATTCTCACCACTGGGCCATTTGGCAGCATCATGATGGATGATGAAGAGATTGAGGTTGTTGACAGCTCTACAATCAACACTCTTGGTACCAGTAGCCAGGAAATTAAAAGACAAATTGAACTGGGGAAAGACTGCTGTCAGAGACCTCTCCAAGGTACTTGAAAGCAACAATGTCAGTCTGGAGACTAAGGTGCACCTGTTATAGGTCATGGTCTTTGCAATTACTTGCTATGCATCCGAGAGCTGGACAATGTCTAGGAACGATAGAAGGGGAATCGATGCCTTTGAGCTTTGGTGCTGGAGAACAGTACTGAATATATACCATGGACTGAGAGAACAAACAAGTTTGTCCTGGAGATGGTGAAGCCAAGCAGCTCCTTGGAGGCAAAAATTTTGAAGCTCTGTCTGACATACTTCGGACATGTTGCAAGGCATGGTCAGTCCTTGGAGAGGCACGTCAAGCTTAGGAGGGTGGAGAGACAGTGCAGGAAAGGAAGATCCTGGAAGAGATGTATTGATTCCATCATTGGTATAGTGGAGATAGAGGTATTGGATACAATAAGATTGGCAAGGGATAGAGCAAGGTTTAGGGCTGTTGTACATAGGGTTGCTATGAGTCGCAAGGAATTGACCGCACATAACTACAACAACTGGCATTTTCAGGGAGACACCAATGGTTCTGTGCCTCAAAGATCAGTTTTCCCTTCTCTAGGAAGTATGTGAGCTGGAATTTCAAAATCCTTGCCTCCAAGGAGCAGCCTGGTTTCACTGAAACCAGAATAAATATCTTTGCTCTTTTGGTAGTCCATAGCATGTTCAATACTCTTATCTGGCACCACAACAAAAAGGCATTGATTCTTCTCTTTTCTTTGGTCATTGTACAGCTCTCTGGTATATGGCAAGTGATTGTGAAAACCATGGCCTGAATTAAGCGGACCTTAGTCTCCAGACTGACATCATTGCTCTTTAGCACTTTTGAGAAGTCTCTGACAGCAACTTTCCCCTAAACAATTAATCGTTTGATTTCTTAACTGCGGGTACCAAGAATGTTTATTGTGGAGCTGAGCAAGCTGAAATTGTTAACAACCTCAATCTCTTTTCCATCTATCATGATACTGCATTTGGCCCAGTGGTGAGAATCTTTGCCTTATTGATGCTGAACTTCAATACGTTTTGAAGTCTGACATCCTTGACCTTCTTCAGCAAATATTCAGGTCTTCTTCCATTTCTTCAAGCAAGGTTGTGTCATCTGCATAATGTAGCTTGTTGATGAGTCTTCCTCCAATCTTGATGCCACATTCCTCTTCATGAGATCCAGCCTTTTGAGTGATATGTTCCACATAAAAACTGAAAAGGTGTGAGGGCAGAATGCATCCTTGATGTTCTCCTTTCCTGATTTTGAACCATGCAATGTTTCCTTGCTCTCTTCTGAGGTTCAAGTGTAAGTTTTACATGAGCACAATCAAGTGTTCTGGGATTCCTATTGTTTTCAAGGTTATCCATAATTTGTTGTGATACACCCAGTCAAGTGTCTTTGCATAATCGATGAAACACAGATATACATTCTTCTGGTACTCTGCTTTCAGCCAAGATTCAGCTGATGTTGGCGACAGCCTCTTGTAAACCTGGCCTGTATTTCTGGTAGTTCTCTGTTAATGTACTATTTCAGTCATTTTTTTTTATAATCTTCAGCAGAATTTTGCTTGCATGTGATTTCAGTAACATTGTTCCATAATTTCCACACTGTCAGACCATCTTTTTTGGGAGTGAGAACAAACATGGAAACAAATATGAGTCTCTTCCAGTCAGTTGACTGAGTACTTGTCTAGATTTCTCAGTACAATTTGGTGAGTATATCCAGGGCTTCATCAGTCTGTTGAAATATGTCAATTAGTATTCCATCAATTCCTGGGGACTTGTTTTTGCTCCTTCAGAACAGCTTGAACTTCCTCCTTTATCACCATTGCCTCCTGGACATATATTGTTTCGTTAAATGCTTCTGTGTCATCTATTTTTTTTTTTAACTTAGTGGCTCTCTTAGACCATTTAGTGACTCTGTCTTCTTTCCATCTTCTTTTAATGCTTCCTAGATCATTCAATATTCTGACAATAGTATTGCAACTCAAGGCTTCATTCTTCAGTTCTTTCAGCTTAAGAAATACTGAGTGAGTTCAGGCCTTTTGGTTTTCTGACTCCAGCTCTTTGAACATTTCCTTATAATAATTTGTTTTGCCTTCCTGAGTGGCCTTTTGAAATCTTCTGTTTAGCTGCTTAGCTCCCTAATTCTTTCCCTTTGCTTTGGCTTCTCCGTTTTTTAAATATTCATTATTTTATATATAAAAACTTCATATACATTGCTTTTGGTTTATATAAATTGTGTTGCACCCACTCCTCCATTCATATTATGTTTTATAAGATTCTCATACATTGTGTTTTATAATATTAATCATCATTGATCCATGCCCACCATTGCCTGGCCTTTTCAGGTCCCCAGTGGCTCTCTCTTAATTCCTTCACCCCTTTCCTTGGCCCACCAAACTCTGTGACATTAAGACTTTCTCCCACCCCCATCCTTAATCGCCAATCTCACTCCTCTTCTCCCTTTAAACTTTTCTACACATCTTACTAGTAATCCATTATTATTATTTTCTAGATTTCCACCACTCCATCTCCAAGTTCCTGACTTAAAATCAAATCTGTTTTAAAACAATTAACTATACACACATATTGAGATATACACATAACACTGTCTCCTTATCTCTCATTTCCCTTCATTTGTTGTTGTTGTTAAGTGTCATCGAGTCGCAGGCAACTCATAGCGACCCTATGAAGGAGAGTCCTCAATGCTTGGGTGTCTTTCATCCTCTCTCCAGGTTCATAGGGTTTCCAGAGGCAAGCTATTACAGAAGTGGATGCCACTCCTCCTTCCAAGCTTGTTTGAATGGGGAGCTCCAACCCACTCTCTCTCCATCTTGGGTAACCAGCCATTAACGCATTTGACAAATCAGTGTCACAGTGTTCAGCCTCACAGCAACCACAAGTTGCCACTGCTATACGGCAACTTGTACACCAGGGCTATACGACCTAGAGGAATGTCTGAACAAAAACAATGAAAGATTGGCCCGAGGGCCTCGGATTAAAAGTCACCCACCTTTGGGTTGGTAGCATCGTTTTCTGTTCACTGGGCCAGCTGATCTCTCTCTATGTTGGTGTTACTGTTGTTAAGTGCCACCGAGTTGCAGGCAACTCATAGATACCCTATGAAGGAGAGTCCTCAACACTTGAGTAGTAAGATGAAAAACCTCATCAAAGACTAGAGCAGAATGAGGCCACAGACCAGCATCAGTAGTAAAGCACCAGTGTAAAGTCCACTACAAAGTCAAACATATTTGAACCAGATCTATACTGGCAGAGAATTTGAGTTAGTGAGATAATTTTAATCAAAATAATAGTTTGACTGCCATTATTAGGGGGGGAAATCTTTCTTAACCATCCTTTACAGAAGCCTGCTTCCATTTCCTGCTTCTGTTTGTGGGGGTGGGGGGAGATTCTTTTAGACTTAACAATGTCTAACTAAGCTCCGAAGAACATGAGCCACAATGAGTTAACCTGAAAAATCACCAGCCAGGCCCATAAATGTAGATAAATTGTTAGTATTCCTAGAAAGAACAGCTCGGTTTTCCAGATTTCCTGAGGAAGGAGCTGTACAAAGTGCCTGATTTGATTTTAAAAACGGAAGCAGGTAGCAAGAATCTAGCAGGAAACAGAAGTCTCAAGGGAATATTAAGGGAATGCTCAAAAGGAAGCATTTTAGAGGTTTTTTTTTTAAAAAAATAACTATTTCAAGCAAAGTCGGTGAAAATAAGTGGAGGGAAAAGCACAAGCTGTACGCCTTTGCTCTACCTCTCATTACCAACATCTGTGCGACCCACAGAACTTCTCTAAACCCCAGTGTCAGCATCCACATAAAGCAGAGAATTGGGTCACAGGGATGATAAACAGTTTGTGGAGTGGAAACTTAAACTATGATAAATTATAATCTGTTTCATGGCTATCTAGTACTGCTATAACAGAAATACCACAAATGAAATACAGATATTTGTTCTCGCATGGCTTAGGAGGCTAAAGTTTGCATTCAGAGTTTAGGCTCTGGGAAAATGCCCTTGTCTCCTCTCAGCATCTGTGCTCTTGATGTCCCTTGGAAGTCTCCACATGTCTGAGTATCAGTCTCCCCCACTACCACCGCTGAGTCTAGGAGGCTCACAGCACAGGGACCCTGGGTCCAAACTTAATGCTGTTCTTTCTTGTTAGTGTTGAAGTCCCTGTGATCCACTGCTCACATATTCTATCACGTGTATATCTCAAAAGAGATTGCCACAAGATACACCTGAATCATGCCTATAATATTCTGCCTCTTTTATGTAACTGACACAAATTCTGCCCCATAACAAACTGTGGCTGACTCTGAGAAGAATGGGAATCCCAGAACACTTGATCGTTCTACTGTGAAACCTATACTTGGACCAGGAGGCAGTCGTCAGAACAGAGCAAGGGAACACTGCATGGTTCAAAAGTGGGAAGGGCGTACGCCAGGGATGTGCCCTGTCTCCATATCTTTTCAACCTGTATGCAAAACATATTATGTGGAAGGCTGGGCTCTATGAGGAGAAGTGTGGTGTCAGGATTGGTGGACGATTTATCAACAATCTGCGTTATGCGGATGACACAACCCTACTTGCTGAAACTGAAGAAGATCTGAAGTGCCTGCTGCAGAGTGTCAAGGACTGCAGCCTACAATATGGATTGAGGCTCAATGTCAAGAAGACAAAGATTCTCACCACTGGACCAATTGGCAGCATCAGGATGGATGGTGAAGAGATTGAGATTGTACACAGCTTTAGTTTGCTTGGTTCCACAGTCAACACTCTTGGCACCAGCAGCCAGGAAATTAAAAGGTGTATTGCCATGGGAAAATCTGCTGTTAGGGACCTCTCCAAAGTACTGAAAAGCAATGGTGTCTCTCTGGAGACTAAGGTGCATCTGATACAGGCCATGGTCTTCGCAATCACTTGTTATGCATTAGAGAGTTGGACAATGACCAAAGAGGATAGAAGGAGAATTGATGCCTTTGAGCTGTGGTGCTGGAGAAGAGTATTGAGAATACCATAGACTGCTAGGAAAACAAACAGATTTGTCCTGGAAAGGGTTAAACCGGGTGGCTCCTTGGAGGCAAGGATTCTGAGGCTCCGTCTAACATACTTTGGACATGTTGTGAGGAGAGACCGGTCCTTGGAGAAGGACATCATGCTTGGGAGGGTGGAGGGACGGCGCAGGATGGGAAGGCCCTCTATGAGGTGGATTGATTCAGTGACTGGGATAATTGGGATGGGAGTGTCAGAGACAGTGCGATTGGCACAGGACAGAGCGGAGTTTAGGGCTGTTGTACAGAGGGTCGCTGTGAGTCGCAAGCGACTCGATGGCACATAACAATAACAACAACAACATCATAGGGGTGAGGATTTACAACATATGGGGTTATTACATCACAAAATGGAAAATTGTCTTAATGTTAATGGTAATGACTTACCCAAATTGACTCATACTCTCATAAGAATGGATATAAACTGACTGATTATTAAGGGTTAAGATGAAATACCCATTTCAGTTATGCTTATAGAACTTACTCTAATGAGGATCACTTAAGATTATTGGTAAGGATCCAGGACAGTATAGTAGTTAAGTGTTTGGCTGCTAACTAAAAAGTTGGCAATTCAAAGCTACTTGAAGGCTAAGCAGGAATTAAATCTGGCAATATGCTTCAATAAATATTTTGGCATGCGAAACCCTATGGGGCACATCTATCACACTGAATCTCTAGAAGTCAGAATTGACCCAATGGCACCTAACAACAATAACAAGGTCATTTGCTCATGCAGCAAATATTTACTGATTATTTGCAGTGTAGAGTCAGTCTTTGGAGGCAAATTCTTCATAGCTCAACAGCAAAGACAACCTGATTCAGATCATGGTTTTTTCAATCACTTGATATGCAGCTGGCAGTTGGACAATGAATAAGGATGACGGGAAAAGAATTGATGCCTTTGAAATGTGGTATTGGTGAGGAGAACTGAATGTCCCCATGGAATGCCATGAACAAACAAATATGTCTTGAGAATGTGCAGCCAGAGTCCTGCATGGAGCTGAAGACCATGAATTTTCATCTCACATACTTTGAGCATATTGCCAGGAGGTGCTATTTGTTGGACAGGACATTATTCTTGGAAAGGCAGAGGGATAGCAGAAGAAAGGAAGACCGTCAACGAGTTGAATTGATAGAGTGACTGCTACAATGAGCTTGATGATGATAAAAGACTTGCTTAACGCAGGTTTGCCATGACAGTCAATTTATAAAAAGGAAAAAAGTGCTATCTGTGATTAACAATAAATTGAAGTGTAATAAAATGAAGTATAGCTATGCAAGAAAACTTCACAATGCAAGAAATATGGCAATAAGGGAAAAGACAATTAGCTCCTACAATAAGTGAAGGTTCTTATGGCCTCAAGCTTTTACAACTTTGACGAGTTGAACTTCTGTCCTGTGAGGAGAGGGATGATATTAAGAGTGACACCTTCTCCTCCCATCTTTAAGACTTTTCTCAGTTGTTTACATAAAGCACATCTTTATTTTAATAACTGGACTATTTTCTATACATCTGCTAATGGGTAAATATTTTTTCCTTTTTCCTTTACACAGTAACTAGGAAGAAAACACAAGTGCAAACGTGATGTATTAAAACTACGATAAGAGACTATAAGTCTTTAAGAATAAATTTTAGAAACTCTATTATTGATCTTGTCACAGAGAGAATCCAAATGTCATTGACTCCAAGTCAGAGTCCACAGAGTAAAGCTATTCCATACAGTTTTTGAGGTTGTGATCTTTCAAAACTAGATCACCAGTCTGGATTAGTGATCACAAGATACCTCTGGTTAGGTTCAAACCATCAACCTATCAACCACAAGTATAGTGTTTAACCATTTGGGCCACCTAGGGGAAATTAAGTAAAGTCAAAATGGCTTATAAATGTAATGCATAGATCCTTTCATATTGAAGGAGATATTGCCTAATGCTACTAATGTCTGGTTTGACTGAATTTTCCAGTGTGTTTATTTAATATCTAAAGGCTGTCACACTATTGCTGGGGGAAATAGTGGACCTCTGCATGAACACCAATGTTCACAGCAACAATTTTCCAAAATGCAAAGACAACCAAAATATTTATCATCATATGAATAAATACAATGTGGAATTCACATCCAATGGGATACTTTTTATTCATAAAGGAAAATCCAACCGTAATCAACGTGGCAGCATAAATAGACCTTGAAACACCATATTGAATGAAGTAAATCAGTCACAAAAAGACATACACTGCATGATCTCACTTATGAAATGGGTAAATGTTGGAATCAAATATTACTGGTTACCAGGGATAAGAGATGTGGGAGGGGTAAGGCTTGCTGAGGTGGTGTTACGTGTGGTGAATCTACAACAGAAGAATGGTTGTGGATGAATTTCCTGGGCTTAGCCTTTATGTCCTGCACATAAACAATCCAGCATGGGTTGAGTCCTGGTTAGAGCATGCACGTGTGAGGAAAGGCGAGGAGACAGGAGTGAAGGTGAAAGCAAAGACAGCTTTATTGGAAAAAATACTTCTCATAGAGTTATTGTTCTGCGTCATCAACACGACTACAACTTATAGATAATGGTGCTGAACCATGTCCTAGGCTGAGCCTCATCTCAAGCACACCAGACCCATTGCCTCAGTCACTGTGTCAATCTATCCCATATGGTTTTCCTCTCCTGTGCTGACCCTCTGCCCTTCCAAGCATGATGGCCTTCTTCAAGGACTGGTCCCTCCTTGCTGATTGCCTAAAGAATCTTAAAATTTCAAAATCCTTGTCTCTAAGGAGCAATCTGTTTTCACTTTCTCCAGGACAGACCTGTTTGCTCTCTTTGCAGTCCATGGTATGTTCAATACTCTTCTCTAGCACCACAACTCAAAGGCATTGTTTCTTCTTCTGTCATCCTTATTCATTCCCCAGCTCTTAGCTGCACAGCAAGCAATTGAGATGACCATGGCCTGGATCAGGCACACTTTAGTGTCTAAACTGATAACATTACTCTTCAGCACTTTGGAGTGATCCTTGAGAGTAGATTTTCCAGATGCAACTCATCTTTTGATTTCCTGGATGCTTGTGACAAGCATGTTGATTGTGGTTTCAGGTTAAGATGAAAGCAAAAACAACATCTCCATCTATCATGATGTTCTCTATTGACCCAGTGGTGGGGATCTTTATTTTCTTGATGCTGAGATGTCTCGCTCACACTGAGTGAGACAGTCATTTCTCTGAAGTAGAGAAGTGGAGAAAGACATTGAATCACACAAGTGGTGCATTACTATAGCTTGGCAGGCTTTACATTATAATGTGCTCTAGGGCTTGAGTCTGGGCCAAAAGGATGATGTGGGTAGATCCCATGCATTGTTGTAGATGTCAAACAGGCTTTACTTATTTCCATGGCATCTACCGCAACTCTCTTTTCACTTAGCTTCCTTCCATGCCTGACTTATCCAATTATTCTGACTCTAACAGAACACATTAGGCTTATTTAATGGTGATGGTGTTAACGGTTGCATATCTTGAGGAAGGCAATCAATGTCACTGAAATGGTTAGTTGGCATATGTATCGGGGCAGGTCTTTTTAAGACAATAAGACCTTAGCTACTATGACTTTCCCAAACTTTATTAGATATGAAGATACCAGCTGTTTGCCAAATGGCAAGAAAAACCATTCCTAATCACTTGGCTCCTGTGTCAATAAAGAACGCAGCTAGCTGGAAAATTCTTGTGAAAAGCATACGCTCAAATTCTCAGACATCCAGGAGCACACATTGCCACTCACCAGGCTGATGAAATGGCCTTTAGAGTGTCAGGGAGGGCAGAACCATGATGGTAGAGTTATAAACAATATCAAAACAACTGATTTTCCAGATAGAGAGTTTGTTGTCCTTGAAAGCAGAACATTGACTCATTCTCCTTTCATTAAGTCTGGAAAACTATTTAACTGAAAAGTCCAAAGGTGACGCTGACTTTGAGGAGTGGCTTGAAGGAGGTGCTGTTTTTTTCCTTTCGCTTCCTGTCTGACCTGCTGTCTGCTCTCTGAGCTTTTGTCTCTGAGGACCTTTCGGTGATAAACAGCTCCAGCCCTGCCTCCACCCAACATCAAGTCCAGAGGAAAAAGAATCCATTCCATGTTCCTTTCTGTAAATGCTTAGCATTCCCCGGGAGGGACCACGGGCTGGTCACTTGTTATTATTGTTACATGCCTTCAAGTCCACCCATAACAAAGCTTTAGTCCATTGTTGCAGCCACTGTGCCAATCCAGAGTAGCTGCTGGCCATGGGTAAATCGTTGGTGAAGAACGTCACTGCTACTTTTTTTCCGTAGTAGTCAGACTGATTCCTGTGTATTTACCAAGTGAGGTCCATGTATATAGTTGCGATTCATGGGTTGTTTCTTTAAGAATATTGCAAACAATAAATTATTGATGTACAAAACTTTATCATGTGATCCCCAGCCACATTTCTGTCACTCAAGTCATCTTTTCCAACCACCAATCCTTCTTCCATGTTCCCAACTTTTGCATTCGAGTCACCAACTTCTATTAACGCATTTTGGTTGCATGTTCAATTAATCTCAGAGTGCCAAAATCAGTAGAAATCCTCGATTTTTTTAATCTTTAGCTTTAGTGGTTGATGCATATATTTCATTAACAGTTGAATAAGCAAGCCTTCCTTATAGGCATATCGATATTTTCCTATAACTCACGGCATTGAACCATAGGAGAGATCTTGAAGTATTCTTTTTGACGACGTGACAACCATTGCTTTTTAATTTGTCCTTCCTGCCATAGATCATATGATTGTCCGATTGAAAATGGTCAATACCAGTCCGTCTCAGCCCACTAAAGCCTAGAATATCTATCTTTATGAGTTCCATTTCACAATTTTCTGAGATTTATACTTTGTCCATCCCACAGTCCAGTTAGTAATGGCTCTTTGCAGCTCATCTCTGAACCCAGATACTAACAATATCATTGTCTTAGGTGTACACGACAACATCTACTTCTTATTACCCATGTATAAAGTCCTATCCAGTCCCCACAGAACAAAGTCAGGGAAGGCAGGAATTTCCAAGTTTAATTTTGTGGAATTATTACTGAAAGAAGTGCCAAGTTATGTTAAGGAAAGAAGCACCCAATTATGTCTCTTTGTACTTACACGTCATCTGGACAAAGTCAACCTTTTTGAGTTTCCATTTCCTAATCTATGATTTAGAGAAGTATCAGACAGACCAGCAAGTTAAAGGTATATCCCTTATTGTGGAGTTAACCATTAGTGTCAGTGTTGTCCCTGTCTTTGGCACATGTGTCTTTACCCACTTATTTCCCTGCTCCACCATCCAACAGGATACCCATCCACTTCTACCCACTCCCTTCACATCTATCTCCCATTGACCAGCCCTTGATCTAATAGCTTATATATGAAGCTTCCTTGGGTTCTGTGATTCCAAACACATCTGCTGATGTTAGATGGATCTTAGCTGAAAGCAGAGAATACCAGAGGAATGTCTATCTGTGTTTCATTGACTAGGCAAAGGTGTTTGATTGTGTGGATTATAACAAACTGTAGCTGACTCTGAGAAGAATGGGAATCCCAGAACACTTGATCGTGCTAATGCAAAACCTATACTTGGACCAGGAGGCAGTCATCAGAACAGAGCAAGGGAACACTGCATGGTTCAAAATTGGGAAGGGCGTACGCTAGGGATGCATCCTATCTCCATACCTTTTCAACCTATATGCAGAACAGATTATCTGGGAGGCTGGGCTCTATGAGGAGAAATGTGGGGGTCAAGATTGGTGGACCATTTATCAACAATCTGTGTTATGCAGATGACACAACCCTGTTTGCTGAAACTGAAGAGGACCTGAAGCACCTGCTGCAGAGGGTCAAGGACTGCAGCCTACAATATGGATTGAGGCTCAATGTCAAGAAGACAAAGATTCTCACCACTGGACCAATTGGCAGCATCAGGATGGATGGTGAAGAGATTGAGATTGTACACAGCTTTAGTTTGCTTGGTTCCACAGTCAACACTCTTGGCACCAGTAGCCAGGAAATTAAAAGATGCATTGCCATGGGAAAGTCTGCTGTTAGGGACCTCTCCAAAGTACTGAAGAGCAATGGTGTCTCTCTGGAGACTAAGGTGCATCTGATACAGGCCATGGTCTTCGCAATCACTTGTTATGCATCAGAGAGTTGGACAATGACCAAGGAGGATACAAGGAGAATTGATGCCTTTGAGTTGTGGTGCTGGAGAAGAGTATTGAGAATACCATGGACTGCTAGGAAAACAAACAGACTCATCCTGGAAAGGGTTAAACCGGGTGGCTCCTTGGAGGCAAGGATTCTGAGGCTCCGTCTAACATACTTTGGACATGTTGTGAGGAGAGACCGGTCCTTAGAGAGGGACATCATGCTTGGGAGGGTGGAGGGACAGCGCAGGAGAGGAAGGCCCTCTATGAGGTGGATTGATTCAGTGACTGGGATCATCGGGATGGGAGTGTCAGCGGCAGAGCAATTGGCACAGGACAGAGCAGAGTTTAGGGCTGTTGTACATAGGGTCGCTATGAGTCACAAGCGACTCGACGGCACATAACAACAACAACAATCTATGATTAGAGTTGTCAAATCACACACTCCAACTATATCACAGAATCAATTTGAAAATCAGAATACAGTGCTATCGAAGCTCTCTGCATAGTGTAAAAGCTATTTCCATTAAAGCACAGTATGATATTTCAATGTACACACAGCTCTATGGTATAAATGTAAAGATTTTGCCAAGTTCTTGAAATTGTAAACATGATCAATAGACCACCTTGATTAAATCATGCATCACATCAAAAGATGGAAAATGTTTCCTTAGTTTAAGTATAATCCATATGGAGAAGATGGATTCATATAGTAACTATGGCAATGAGAGTAGATGTGTCAGGGTCAGTGAGACTGGCTCAAGACAGAGAAGGCTTCAGAGCTATTGTACATAGGGTCGCTATGAGTCACAGGCGGCTGAACAGCACATAACAACATCATAAGCAGAATGCGTGAAACTTTAAAGTGGTAAAGCTTGAGAAATCTGAACTTTCAAAGACAGTTCTTAATCGCAAATGGAGCCTATTTCAGAGGGACTTTTGCTGTTTGTGGCAAGCGGGAAGTGGTTCTCCAGCAGAGATTAGAGTAACAGGGAGTAGTAGTCTAAGGAACGCATGGTTGGTTTGTTGGTTGGTTTGTGTTTTCCTTTTCCAAACCTCAGCAAAGCATAAAGTGCTCACAGCAATTGCAAGCAAAAGTTGTTATTCAGAAAATCTCACTCTGTTGTTTCTCTCATTGCTTAGATTTGTGAAACTACACATGGGAATGGAAATAGTGAAAGCTTACATATTCAAACAACAACTCATTGCTGTCGGTTCAGAACTAACTAACCAGCTGAACCTTCAGTGACGTTTTAGAGGTCATAAATCACACAGGAAGAGATCATTCATCTTTTTCTCTGGAGAAGCAGCTGGTGGATTAAACTACTTGCCTTTGAATTGACAGAGCAACTCCTTATCTACTACGATACGTTGTTGTTGTTGTTGTTGTTGTTGTTCTGTGCCTTAGAGTGGAGTACAACTCACAGTGGCCCTATGAACAGTAGATCTGAACCCTTTCCTAGCCTGTGCCATCCTAATCATTTCTGACACACTTGAGCCCACTAGTACAGTCATTGTGTCAAGTCATCTCATTGAGGGTTTTTCTCTCTTTTGCTGATCTTCCTTCCACCTTTCTTAGAATCATAGAAATACCCCTTCTAGCAACAAGACTAAAGTATGTGAGACACACCTTCTCCAAGGACTATTTGTTTGTTCTTTTTGATGGTCCATGGGACATTCAGCACTCTTCTTCAACACAACTCAAAGGCACCAATTCTTCTTTTGCCCTTATTCGTTGTCCAGCTCTTAGATGCATAGTAAGTTATTGAAAAGGCCATGGCTTGAATCAAGTGTGCCGTAGTCTTCAAATTTATATCATAATCCTCAGTACTTTGGAAAGAATTCTGAGAGCACACTTTCCCAATGAAGTAAATGTTTTGATTTCTTGACTACTGGTGTCAAGTGTGTTGATTGTTGATCCAAGGAAGAAAACGTTGACAATTTAAATATTTTCTTCATCTATACTGATGTTCTCTATAGGACCAGTGGTGAGGATTTTTGTTTTCTTGATATGGAGATGTAATCTGTTTGGATGGTTATAGTCTTCTATCTTCTTTAGTTTGTAGTTCAAGCCCTCCTCACTTTTAGCAAGCAGGGTTGTGTCATCTGCTTAGTGCAGATTATTGATGAATTTTCATCTTTTTCTTCATTGAGTCTAACTTCTTTCTGGGTGTATATATTCAGCATACACACTGAATAGGTATGGAGAAAGGATACAGCCCTGATATACATCTTTCTCGATTTTAAACCATGCTGTGTTTCCCGACTCTATTTGAGTAATAGCTTCTTTATCTAGATATAGATATCATATGATCATAATTAGAATATTGTGGGATTTCCATTCTTCTCAATATTAGCCATAACTTGCTATGATCCACACAGTCAAATACCTTTGCATAGTCCATAAAACACAAATAGACATTCTTCTGGTATTCTCTGCTTTCTGTCAAGATCTATTTGACATCAACAATGATATCTCTGGTTCCACAGCCTCTTTTAAATCAAGCTTGAACTTCTGGCAGTTATCTGTCAAGCATTTTTCTAGCCACTTTGGATGATCTTAACAGTACTTTGCCTACCTGTGATATTAATGATATTGTTCTATAATTTCCATATTCTATTGTATCACTTTTCTTGGAATTAGGAACAAACAATGACCTCTTCCAGTCAGTTGGTCAGGGAGATGTCTCAGAATTTCTTGGCACAGACTGGTGACCTTGGTTAGTTAAATAATGTCAATTGATGCTCTATTAATTTCTGTTGCCCAATTTTTTCCAATGTCTTCAGTGTAACTTGATATAGTTGTTAAATTTTAATTCATGCAAAACAAATTCTAATCAACTGAAGTTGCTCTGTATTTGAGGGGAAAGTACATTGTGACACTAAAAAAGCATTTAGTCCAGTAAAGGATACAAATCCACATAGAGTAAGAGCAATGTCCAAAAAAGGAAAATCCCAACAGAAATTACTCTTACCCATTTCAGATCACAAGAGATTTTAAAAGTAGCAAGCTGTATAAAGAAAATATTTATATTTTGTATTAGTAAGTGCCATCAAATCAAGTACAACTCATAGCAACCCTAGGAAGAATAGATCAGAATATAGCCCTATCCTGTGTGCACCGTTGCTCCAACCTCCAACACATGCAAGCTCATTGTGACCGTCACTGTACCAATCCACCTCTTTGAAGGTCTTCTCTTCTCCTTACTCTCCAATTTTCCCAGTATAATGTTTTTTTTCACTCCTGACAACATGTCCATAGTATATGTGACACGATTTTACTATCTTTGCCTCTAAGTAACACTCCAGTTGCACTTTCTCCAAGATATATCTGTTCTTGTGGCAGTCCATGGAATAGTCTGTACTCTTCAAAATAACAACTCAAAGATATAGATTCTTCTGTGGTTTCCCTTCTTCATTGTCCAAGTGTATTAGTGATAATTATCCAGTGCCGTTTCCATTAATGGGTTTCTTTGTTAGTTGTTATCAACTCAATTCTAACCAAGTGGAAGCCTTGTGAAGAACAGACCTAAAAAAAAACAAAACAAACAAACAAATTAAAAAAAAACCCAGACCTATGCTCCAAGAAGTCCAAAACTTTTCAGAAGCAGATTGCTAATATGTACATACGATGTGCCTCTGGGTGAGTTTGAACTATCAATCTTTGTGCTAGTAATCCAGTATTTAATCATTAATTTATGCTATCATGTTTTCATCATATGTTCTTTGTTCATTATCATTAACTTGGCTCTGAAGCATGGTAATGCCATGTACACAAAAGCTCTATAAGGCATTCAAATGTGGCACCTTTTGGAAGGAGGTAATAGAAATCTGTCTTTTAAGGTGCCTCTGTATGTGTTCAAACTGCCAATCTATTGGAAAGTTGTTGCTGCTGCTGTGTTCATTGTTCATATCAGAACCAAATCATAGCTAACCCTCTAGACTTCAGAGGCAGTAAATCTCACAGGAGGAGATTGCCCATCTTTCTCTCACAAAGCAACTGTTGGGTTTGAACTGGATGTCTTTAGGTTGGCAGTGCAGCTCCTTACCACTCCGTTACCAGAGCTCCCTACTGGCTAGCACTCAAGTGAGTTTTCATTCATATTGTTATTTAGTGTCATCAACTCAATTCCAACTCACAGTAACTACAATAGGAAGCACTGCCTACTTCTGTGTCATCCTCACAATCTTTGCTGGTTTTGAGCCCATTGTTACAGTCACTGTGTCAATACATCTCTTAAGGATGGTCCTCTGTTTCACTGACCTACTTCACCAAGAATGATACCTTCCTCCAGGACTTGCTCCTTCCTGATAACAGGTCTTTTAAAAACCCTCACTGCTTTGGACTCATGAACTGACTCATGGCTGATCTTCTAGCAAGTTTCTACAGCTTTAAATCACACGGGAGGAGATCACAACTTTTTCCCTGAGAGCAGCTGCTGGATTCAAACCATCAGAGAGGCGTAGCCTTGACTTAGTCATACAACTCTCTGTGGACTACACCTCCATAAAAACATGTATGGTAAAATCTAAAATATGTAAGATAAAGTCTTGCAATCCTTAAAAGGAACATTCTGGATGTATGTCTTTCAAGACATATCTGTTCTTTCTTCTGGTAGTTCATTGTATATTAAACATTATTTGCCAACAACACATTTCAAATTAGTCAATTCTTCTTGGTTCTTTCTTATTCATTGTCCAGCTTTCACAAGAGAGTGAGAGTTGAAGATATTATAGCTTGGTGAGATGCACTTAAGTCTTTAAGGGGATCTTTTTCCTCTTTAACACTTGAAAGAAGTCCTTGGCAGAAGATTTGTCCATCATGGTACATCATTTGATTTTTTTTTTGTCTGCCACTTCAATGGGTGATGGTTGGAGATCCAAGTAAACTGAAATTTTTAATCATTTTAATCTTTTCTACATTTTTCATAATATAGAGTTTAATGTTCCAGCTGTGAGGATTTTTGTTGTATTTATGTCAAAGTGTAATCTAAACTGAAGTCTTTGATCCTTGTTAGCAAGAATTTCAAGTCTTCTTTGCTTTCAGGAAGCAAGATTATGTCATTTGCATAATGTAAATTATTCATAAATTTTCCTCCAGCCACAATGCTGTATTCTTCTTAACATCTAACTTCTCAGATTTATTGGTCAACATACAGGCTTGATGAATATAGTGAGAAAATACAGCCTTGTATATATCTTTTCTATTTTCTATCATGTAGTTGTTGTTGTTAGGTGCTGTCAAGTCAAGTACAACCCATAGCAACTCGGTGAACAACAGATCTGAACCCTGTTCTACCCTGTGCCATCTTCTCACTTCCTGACACACCAGAGCTGCTGCCTCAGTCACTGTATCAGTCCACTGGTTGGGGGAGTTCCTCTCCTTCACTGACCCTCTGTCTTTCCAAGCATGATGTTCCTCTCCAAGAAATAACCTTGCCTCGTAACATGTCTGAAGTATGTAAGACAAAGCATAATCGTCTTTGCCTCCAAGGAGCATGCTAGCTGCACTTTCTCTAAAACTGATGTTTGTTCTTTTGGCAGTCCATAGAATATTCAGCAGTCTTCTCCAACACCACAGCTCAAATATAATTTAGTAGGTAATTCATATACATACATTAAAGACATTAGTTTATAGGGTTTTCATAAATGCATCGGATTCAGGCAATGATTTTTCTGATTACTAGCTTTGCATCTGAGACCAGAACAATGAATAAATATGACAGAAAAAGAATTGATTCCTTTGAGCTGTGGTGTTGGAGAAGAGCACTGAACATCCCATGGATGGCCAAGAGAACGAATAGATATGTCTTGGAAAGGGTGCAGCCACAGTGCTCTTTGGAGGCAAGAATGATGAGGTTTTGACTAACATACTTCGGCCATATTGCTAGGAGGGGCTATTCCTTGGAGAAGGATATGATTTAGGGAAGGGTGGAGGGTCGGAGAAGGAGAGGAAGACCCTCAATCAGGTATGTTGACAAGGCGACTGTTGCAATCAGCTCATGTGTGTCAGGAAGTGTGAGAATGGTGCAGGAAGATTGGTTTCAGGTCTTTTGTTCATAGGGTCATGCTCAACTCGATGGCACCTAACAACAACAGCAAACGTATTCGATTTAGAACTAAAATGAAATCAGACATTAAATTATTTCTTTTAAAAAAAATTCTTCATTTTTTACTCCTTTATCCCTTCCTTTCCTTTTCAGTTAAGCTTTTTTTTTTTTTTTTTTTGGTTAACAAATAATCCTTTATTGAAATATTTATTTTCATCTGTAGTTCCTTAGCTAGCTGGGCATTCCACAGCACCACTGGTGATGTCTTCTATGATGTCATGAGGGTGACGGCCATCAACATTGCAGCCCACAGATTGGGCAGTTCCCAGGATCTCTTTAATAGTTCCAGAGAGTTCTCTGGCTAAAGACCGGTGTCGCATCTGCCGGGCAATGCCAACAATCTCACCAAAAGTGATATTTCCACTGTGCTTAATATTTTTCTGCTTCTTTCTGTCTCTGGGTGGTTCCTTTAGGGCTTTGATGATCAGGGCAGAGGCAGAAGGCACCACTTCAATCTGGGCCTGTCTGTTCTGAATGGTCAGTTTCACTGTAATCCTTAGTCCCTTCCAGACACTGGTGGCCTTGGCAATGTCATCACCAACCGTTTTTGGAGACAGACCCAGAGGGCCGATCTTGGGGGCCAGAGCAGAACTGGCACCGACTTCCCCACCGGTACACCTCAGGTACACGACTTTAATCTCGTTGGGGTCGAACTTGGGCGGCATGGCGGAGGCGGCTGGTGTTGGATGAACCCAGATGCGGGACGACCGAAGAAAGTTGCACCGAGGCCTCCTCGAGCCGAAAACCGAAAGTCACTTAAGCTTTTAAGACTGATTCTGTATGTAAACCTTATTTTATTACAATATTGACTCTGTGAAAATCTTTCCTTTTGTAACAGTGATCTTTTACCATAATTGTCCTTTTGTAACTGACTTGTGTCACTCAGCAGAGATTGTTCTAAATTCATCCAGATTGTGCATGCATTTTAATCATGTTTCAGTGATGCACGCATAATACTCCATTGTATGAATGTATAAGAGTTTCTTTAGTTGTTTGTTCATCAATGGACACTTGAGTTGTTTCTACTCTTTGCTATTGTCAATAACACTACAATAAACATGGGTGCATAGGTATTTGTGCTGTAAATTTTATTTGGGGGGCAGTGTACATACACCTAGAAGTGGGGCTACTGGATCAAATGGGTTTTTTTTTTCACAGTACTCTAACTCAATAAAACTCAAACTCATTGACGTGGAGTAGGAACTGACTCATGGCTGACCCCCTGGCAAGCTTTTGCAGGCTGCAAATAGCACAGAAGGAAATTGACCATTTTTTTCCTTTGAAGCCTCTGGTAAATCTGAACTACCAGAGCGGCATTGCATTTGAGTTAGTAGCACACGTCACAATAAGCCAGCAAAGTTTCTTCAACAGTTTAAGGAAGTGGCAAACTACTGTCCATACATTTTCATATTTCTATTGGCAAAGGCACTGTCTACCAGTAAGTACTGTGAAGATAGATTAAAATGAGATCCCTGGTCAGACCTAGGTCCCGAGTATCTATCTGTCTTTCTGAATTTGCAGTATTCTGCGTAAACGAACCTAAATATACTTAAAATTAGTATAATGAATTTTTTACTGACAATGCTATGTTCTCATCAATGCTTTGTCTTTCAAACTTTAGATTTAACAGATATGTTTTGAAAGTATTGATAAATGGAATGACCAATAATAAGAAGTTAAAATCCAAGTTTTTAAGCATGACTAAATTACTTAATTAAGTAAATGGTAACTGGTATTGACAGACATGTATAAATAGGATGTCCTGCTTTCTAAGTTAAAAACACTTCACCAGAAATGCAGAATCATAACAGTATGTTGTTGTTGTTGTTGTTTGTTGTTGTTGTTGTTATGTGCCATCAAGTTGAGCATGACTCATAGAGCCCCTATGAACAAAAGATCTGAACCTAGACCTGTCCTGCACCATCCTCACACTTCCTGATACACAAGAGCCCATTGCAGCAGTCACCTGTCAATACACCTGGTTGAGGATCTTCCTCTCCTTCGCCAACCTCCATCCTTCCTAGCATCACGTCCTTCTCCAAAGAATAGCACCTCCTAGAAATGTGCCCAAAGTATGCGAGGCAAAGCCTCATCATTCTTGCCTCCAAAGAGCACGTCAGCTGCACCTTCTCCCAGACATATCTGTTTGTTCTCTTGACCATCCATGGAGTGTTCAGTGCTCTTCAACACTATAGTTCAAAGGCATCAATTCTTTTTTTCATAGCATGTTAGGAAGGATTTTTAAAGGCAGGACTTAAGAAAACAATTTAGAAACAATTTTGTCTTTCTAATAACTTTTCCATCTATATGCAGAACAGATCATTCAGGAGGCTGAGATTCATGAGGAGGAATGGGTCATCAGGATTGAAGGAAGACTCGTCAACAACCTGCATTATATAGATGATACAACCCTGCTCGATGAAACTGAGGCAGACCTGGAGCACTTGCTACAGAAAGTCAAGGACTGTAATCTTCAATATGAATGGAAGCGCAACATCAAGAATACAAAGGTTCTCACCACTAGGCCAATTGGCATTGGGCACCATGATGGATAAAGAAGAGATTGAGGTTAACTGTTACAGCTTACTCAGCTCTACAATTAATACTCTTGGCACCAGCAGTCAGGGAACCAAAAGATGAAATGTATTAGGTAAATCAGCTGTCAGTGAGCTTCCCAGAGGAGCAACGATGTCAGTCTAAAGACAAAGGTGTCCCTTATCCAGTCCATGATTTTTGCAATTACTTGCTATGAACCAGAGAACTGAATAACAACTAAGGATGACAGAAGAAGAATCAACGCCTTCAAATTATGATGCTGGAGAGGAGTCTTGAATATACCCTTGACAGCCAAGAAAATCAATGTTTCTATCCTGGAGAGGCTGAAACCAAATTTCTCCTTGGAAGCTCAGATCATGAAGCTCCGTCTCACTTACTCTGGGCACATGGCCAGGACGGACCGATCCTTAGAGTAAGACATCATGCTTGGAAGTGTGGAGGGATAGCTCAGGAGAGAAAAAGTCCAGATGAGATGGATTGATACAGCAACTGGGGCAATGGGGGTAGGTATAACCGAGTCAGTGAGACTGGCTCAGAATAGGGTAGGCTTCAGAACTATGGTACATAGGGTCACTATGAGTCGCAGGTGACTCTACAGCACATAACAATAACAATCCTAGATATAAAGTCTTCCTCAGACCATGAACTTGAAAACCTGGCATACCTTATAGACCTCTGTGCTATACTTCTTAATCTTGAAAAATTCTCCCAGTGGTAAAATAAGAATGGAGCAAATATAAGGACCTACTGGACAATGAATAAGGATAACAGAAGAACTGATACCTTTGAGTTGTGGTGCTGAAGAGCACTGAATATCCCATGGACCATGGACTGCCAAAAGAATAAATAGATATGTCTTGGAGAAGGTGCAGCCAGAGTACTCCTTGGAGGGAAGGATGGTAAAGCTTCATCTCTCATACGATGGGCATTTAGCTAGGTGAGGCTATTCCTCAGAGAGGAACATCATGCTTCAAAAGGTTGGGGTCAGCAAAGGAGAGGAAGGCCTCCAAAGAGATGGATTGACACGGTGACTTCAGTAATGGGCTCTAGTGTGTCAGAGATGATGAGAATGACACAGGACAGGGCAGGGTTCCTGCTGACTGGTTTTACGATTGCTTTGAGTCATGCTCAATCTCTGGCACCTAACTACAACAACATTGTGATATTAGAGAATGAACGGACAATCCAACATGGTGTATATTATAATTGATATGAAACACAATGTGCGTGAATGATTGAGTAGGAAAAATAACCACAATACACTCTGAAAATATTCACTCAAATCACAATTTTTAAAAGGTTACCTGTCATGGCAACAGGGAGCTCTGGTGGATTAGTGGTATGGAGCTGTGCTGACCTAACAAAGACACATGGTTCTAATCCACCTGTCGCTCTACGGGAGAAAGAGGTGTGATCTCCCCTGTGTGATTTACTGTCTCTGAAACCCTGCCTGGCTGGGCGTCAGCTATGGCTTGATTTTGACTGAACAGTACACAACAGCAACGTAACAACAACCACTTGGTGCCCAGAGAGACTGCTTCCTCCTGTTTCCTGTCTTAGTATGTAAAAGTAAACAGAGGAGAGGTGCTTGAGTAGTATATAAGCCGATTTAATGGACTTATAGCTCTATTCATCTAATTAAAATACTATCAAAGCTAAATAATTTGTCTATATCTAACTTAATATCTCACACGAATAATTAATCTGATATCTAAAATAAATCATTAACAGTCAAAAATGATGTAAAAGAAAGAAATTGTTTACATATATGTTTACTGCCATTAAAGTAAAAGGACTGCAGAAGGAGAGTGCAAGATGATCTTACAAGTCTTCCATCAGCTCCTGTGACATCTGAATAAAACTCGTCAGGGCTACATCATGTGGGGCTTCGGTGGCATTGTGGTTAAAGTGCTTGGCTGCTAACTTTAAGATGTGGGCTTGAATGCTCAATATAAGTCCACAGGAGGGGACTCTTGGTAGTAAGGAGTTGCACTGTCAACCAAGATACTGCATGAGAGGAAGATAAAGCAATCTTCTTACAGCCTCAGAAGCCTCAGGGAGCAAGTCTACGTTTCCCTGTTGGGCTGTTCTGAGTGAACTGGAATACACCCAGTGTCAGAGGGTTTGGCGTTTGGGGTTTGAGGAGCTGGGTCCCAAGTTAGAGTCTATCATGACCCCATTTTTTAATTTCCTCCTGAAGCATTGGCATCCAGACTGATCAATGTAAAGGCAGTGTGGAGTGACTGAGCTGGGTATTAGTTCCCTGCAAAGGGCAAACACCAGCCTCAACACCCTTAAACGTCTCTGTCACCTCAAGTCATTCCTCACCCGCCTCAGGTTCTAACCTCACATCTATCATCGGCTTCATCGGGTAAAATCTAAATTCTAGCCATGATTTAGAAACCTAGCCTTTGGAATAAATAGGTTTGCAAATAGAGCATCCAGAGTGCTTCGTGGAAACAAGGATGGCAAAGCTTCATCTTATATAATTTGGGCATGTTGTTCCCATGAAAAGGAAGAGGCTATTCCTTGGAGAGGGACATCTTGCTTGGAAAGGGGGAGGGTCAGCAAAAGAGAAGAAGACCTGTAACGAGGGATGTTGACATGGTGATTGAAACCATGAGCTCAAGTATCAAAGATGATGCGGATGGCACAGAATAAGCCAGGATTCAGATCAATTGTTCATATGGTCACTATGAGTCATACTCAACGATGGTACCTAACAACAAGTCCTGACATGGCCCAGTAAGCCCTGGAATCTGAGGGGAAAAAATGATAATATTTTTTGTGCCCCATATTCTGACTCTAAGATGGAGAAGCTGAATAGTCTCTAAGGTCTTCTAGCCAAAATCTGACCTCATATCTTATAAATGGCAGGTTGATGTGAAAGGTAAAGGGTAATTTGCACAATGCAAGGTTTGTTGCTGTTGGGGCAGACATTTGTTTGTTACTAACTCTGGTGGTAGAGTCCATACGGAGTTGTGCTGCTAATGGGAAATCTCTTCCCCAATGATTTACAGCTTCAGACACCCAGTGGGGCAACTATGAGCTAGTCCTGCCTTGGTAGCAATGAGAAAGAGAGAGACAGAGGGAGGAAGAAGGAGAGGGAGAGAGAGGGAGAGTGAGTTGGAGAGGGAGAGGGAGATGGAGAGGGAGGGAGAGAAACAGGGAGAGGGTGAGGGAGCGGGAGAGGGAGATAGAGAAAGAGTCAACAGAGAGGGGAAGGGAGGGAAGGGAGGAAGGGAGGGAGAAAGGAATGGAGGGAGAAGAGGTCATGAATTGTTCTGTTGCTATTCACAGGGTTTTCAAAGGCCTGTTATTTCATAAATGAATAGTCAAAACTGCTTCTCAATCTCTCTTAGTCTAGAAGTCCAGCCAAAACATGCCCACCATCGGCAGGTTTCAAACACTTGCCAGTGTTCAAGACACTGTTGGCACAGCTTTCAGCATCATAACAACACATAGATCACCACTGTACAGAAAAATGACACAAATGGATTCGTCATCAACATAAAAAAATAAAAAACCCTTGATCATGGAGGAACCATGCTAAATGAAGAAGAAAATGAAGTTCTCAATGATTTTATTTTACTTGTATCCACAAGCAACACCCTTGGAACTAGGAGTTAATTTTTTAAAATACATTGTATTGGAAAAAACCTGTTGTCAAGGACCTCTCCAAAAAACCAAAGAGCAATGACATCCTTTTAAAGACTAAAGTGTGCCTGATTCAAGCTACAATATTTTCAATTGTTTCATATGCATGTGAAAGTTGGACAATGAGTGAAAATTGAAGAATTCACACCTCTAACTTGTAGTATTGGTAAAGAGTACTTAATAGGCTATGGGTTGCCAAAAGAACTAACAAATCTGTCTTGGAGAAATTGCAACCAGGGAGTTCATTATGGACAAGCATATTAGAATGTGACCCTACACACATTAAGTATGTTGTCAGAAGGGGTCAATCCTTGGTAAAAGGTATCATGGCGTAAAAAGTAGGTGGTCAGTGCAAGAGAAGATCTTCAATGAGATAGAATGGCACAATGAATGCAAAAACAGACCGTTCCAATATGTGCTGTCAAGGTGGAACCAACCCACAGCTGACCCTCCCACAGGTTTTCAGAGGCCCGGAAATAGCACAAGAGGAGATAAGCCATCTTTCTCCCACAAAGCCACTAGTGAAGTTGAGTTGCATGCCTTTGGGTTGGCAGTGCAACTCCTTACCACTACTAGGTCACCAGAGCTCCCCAAAGATTACAGTCTAGAAAACCCCCCGTGGGCAAATCTATGCTGTCATGTGGGGTTTGTGTGAATCTGAATAGACTCAAGCTCACCAAAATGAATCATTATCAGATAACTATTATCATTGTCATTGTTAAGTACCATCAAGTCTGCTACCCTCAGAACGACCCTCAGAACAAAAGGATTTTAACTTAGCCCTATTCCACTCCATCCTCATAATCTCTGCTACGAATGAATAATAGAGTATTACAATTACTGTAGAGTGCCATATGAGCAATATTAAATTCCTGAAGAGTAATAATGTCAGTTTGAGGACTAAGGTGAGTCTGATTCAGGCCATGATCTTTCCGATCACTTGCTATGAGTCTGGGAGCTGGAATAAGGAAGACAGAAGAATTGATGCCTTTGAGCTGTGGTGTTGGAGAAAAGTGCTAAATATCCCATGGACTGTCAAAAGAACAAATAAATATGTCTTAGAGAAAGTGCACCCAGTGTGCTTTTTAGAGGAAAAGATGATCAAGCTTCATTTCACATGCTTTGGGCATGTTGCTAGGAGAGGCTATTCCTTAGAAAGGCACATCACGCTTGGAAATGAAGAAGGTCAGTGAAGGAGAGGACGACCCTCAACCAGATGGACTGATGCAGTGACTGCCACAATGGAATCTAGTGTGTCAGGAAGTGTGAGGATGGCGCAGGATAGAACAGGGTTCAGTTCTATTGTTCATAGTGTCACTATGAACATAGTGACACAGACAAAGGACCTAAAAGAAATTGAGAGTGGCAGATAAAAGTGATTCAAGGTTACTCCAGAGAAGACAGCAGAAACAATATCATCAATACTTACATGAAGAACTTGGGGAAAAAAGGCAGAATTACTGCAAAGCCATTAGAAACTTAATATTCAGTCTCCTCACCTCAATTCCAAGTAATGCTTCAAATGCACAGAGAAGTCTATTCAAGTATTTTACATGATCATATATTCTTGACAATTTCACAAAAACAAGAGGCTTCCACTGCAATCTATAAAGACAGCTGTCTCTTCCACTCCGGCTTCTCCTCAGTCAGATTTCCTCTGGTGTCAGGTGGCATTGGAATGGTTAGAGTACTGGGGGGATCTCCAGTTAACCAAAGTTGAGCTGCTTATGCATTTAATATGGGTTTAGTGTGCACAGTCATATCTAGGTACAGGGCATTGATTGCAAGCCATCTTGGTGAAGAATGAGTTTTGTGTGTGTTTGCTTGTTTATTTCTTTTCTTAAGAGTGTCATGATTGATAAAGTTTCATTTTTATTGTTACTTGGAAAGATACATTAGGAGTTTTCCAATGTTTCAGACCCTTATTTGAGTGAATTTGGATGGAATAGCACCTTACATGTTAGACTGCTAACATCAAGTGGCTCAAATCCATAGTTGGTAGATGGTCATTCTCCAGGAGAAGGTCACCATGCGTTATATTCCACTCTCTGGCAATGTGTTATGTCATTTGAGTGACACCATCAATGAGATGGATTGACACAATAGTCTCAAAATGGGCTCAAACGTATCAACCTTGTGGAGACGGTGTAAGGTCATGCCACATTTTGTCCCATGATACCTAAGGATGTCGTGATTCCAAGGTGATTCCAAAGTTTGGGGATATTTGATGGTATGCACTTTGCTCACTTTTGGGGAGCTCTGGCTGCACAGTCCCCAGGGAGTTGCACTGTTGAACTCAAAGCACTCCGAATACCTCTCTGACAGCTTGCATTCACCAGTCCCTCACCAGGAGAAAGAGAGATGGGTATTCTCCTCCTTCCTAAATGACAGCCGGGGAATTCTGCTGGAGGGTAAGCTATGAGCCATTCTGATAGCAATGAGTCTTTTTTTTTTTCAGTTTGAAAATCAGTCGGAAGCTCTGGTGGCACAGTGTGTTAGGAATCGCACTGTTAATCTGTAATTGCATTTACTCTCCTCGGACTTCAGTACATTCTGCTTTCTGAATCTCACCTGGCTTGAATATATTCCCTTCCACCCCAACATAGTCAATTCTTAACAGCCCTGCTGAGAAAGGCATCCTAATCCTCAGGGATTAAGCAAACACTGCCACTGGTTTTCAGCATTGCACTGTTCATCCCTCGGGATTTAGAAAAAAAGTACAATTCAGGGAATAAAGAAATGGCTACATTGCCCATAATTTAGAATCACATCAATTAAGGCTGCCAATCCATGATATAATTAACACAACCATTATGTGGAGGGGTATTATAGCACATATGGTATGATGTGTAAAACCAAACATTGCTTTTTTATGAAGTGTGAATATAGATATTCTAAAGTTAAAGATTAAGCGGAATCTGCCCCTGTTGTCCTTCGAAGGCTTCATATTTTAAGCCTGACCCGTTTGGTACCAATTGTTACTTTCACACATAATACCGAAATTGTCTATGGAGACAGAAAGTTAAAACCAGAGTGTTGTGTTGGTTATTTTATTTTTTTTTTTTACTTTATATGTCAGGTTCTTAATAGTTTCCTAAATAACAAGGAACACTCTCAGTCAGTTGGCATTTTCCAGTGTTTTAATTGCCTGCTGTGATATAATTATTGTGACATTTTGGGATGTTTTTAACATCCTGAATTAAATATTCTGACATCCCACAGAGCACTTCATGAAAACAGTCAAACTGCATTCAAGTCATTAGCAGTCTACAGTTGTCCTTTAATATTAAAATTATTTTCCAACACGAAACACAGATGAAAATTAGAGTATTTAACAACTTTGAGCTCAGGTTAGATTTGAGCTCAATATTACCCTAATTTGTCAAGTCAGGAGATCAGGGTGACTCTGAAATTCTTCCCTTAAACTTTATCTGAAGCAGCAAGTGAATTAGGGCCACCTCTCGATAAAAGATAATGAACAAAATGCATTCATTTCAAAAGTGCAATTAGCCCCAGATTATACAGTTGCAAATTCTACATTAGTGGTAATTACCAGAACACTCTGTCTCCGTCTCTATTGTCCTGGAAAGCTGGTTTGCTCTTAATCATCTGTTGACTTATTTATCTATTTATTTCTCCTTCCCGCCCCCCCCACCACCACCACCACAAGAGCTGCTCAGATAACACCTGGTAGATAATGGATGTATATTAAATGCCAGATCCCATCCTGGACTTCTTGTGACAAGATCCAAATGGAAGGTCAGGTCAGTGGTCCAGAGGTTAGTACTTGGATGATTCATCATCTTCCCTTGGATATCCCATAAACCAGTTGTCACTTAATTGATTCAGATTGGTAAAGAACAAGTGTGATTGTCATGACATGTGTCCAGAACGAAGGATGCATAGTGGAGTGAACTTGAGGGGAGTGGGGGGGATTGTCTAACAATGAATTTTTCTTTTACTTTTCAAAGAGAAGAATGAACTGGAGGGTAGGGGTGGGCAGGGAGAAGAGTGCAACAGTGAAAGAATGGAAATACAAAATCTATGTAAATTTTCATTAAATTAATAATAATAATAATGGAAAGAAAAAGAACAAGTGTAGACATCAGAAAAAGGGGTTTAAAGCCTGATTTTTCAGAAATAGATTGCCAACTCTTTCTTCTAAGCATCTCCAGGTAGACTGAAGCACCCCACCTTTCCTTTCACAGTTGAGCCAATCAAGTACAGCACCCAGGAATTCGGGATGTTTCACAAGCAACTCAGTTTTATCGCAGGCAAAATTGAACTCCATTCCCATTACCACCCTTCCTTATCTTCTCCCTCCACAGTTTCTCTCATCCCAGGAAATGGTGATGCTCAGATCCATCAAACTGATAAGATCACTGAGTCCTTTCTTGCTTTCATGCTTACAAAGCCAAACAAACCACAAGAAAATTGCATCCGTTCAACCTCCAAAATAGACTCAAATTCTCAACTGTTTTTACTATCTTCTATTCTTAGGGAGATTTGGGGCCTAACGGTAAGAAACTGCCCTGCAACCCCAAAGGCACATGATTGAAATCCTCCAGCTGCTACACGACAGAAGGATAAACAAGCTTGCTGAAACTGAAGATGTGAGGCATTTTCTGCAGAAGGTCAAGGACTGCAGTCTTCAATGTGGATTGAAGCTCAACATCAAGAAAACAAAGATCCTCACCACTGGGCCTATTGGCATCATCATGATAGATGGTGAGGATCAGAAGTGATATATGATTGAGTATTATGGTCAGCACAGGAATCCAGAATTAAGGTTGCATAGAGAAGTGTACTCAGGGTGGGGGCGGGGGGAAGGGACGTGGGAATTGTATGAAGGAATTTTTTGCTTTTTTTTTTCTTTTTTCTGTCTTCGGAGGGGGAAGCGAGCTGGTGGGGAGGGGTGAGAAGGGAGAAAATTGAGGCAATGAATGAATGGAAATCCAAAACCTCTGTAAAAAAAAAAAAAAATAAAAAGATAGATGGTGAGGACACTGAGATTGTTAATAACTTCAGCTTGCTTGATTCCACGATCAACACTCTTGGTTCCAGCCGTCAAAAAGTCAAAAGATGAATTGCATTAAGAAAGCCTGCTATCAGGTACCTCTAGAGTACTGAAGAGCAATAATGTCAGTCTGGAGACTAAGGTGTACCTGATGCAGGCCATGGTCTTTGTAGTTATTTGCTGTACATCAATAACTAAGGATAATAGAAGAAGGATTGATGCCTTTGAGTTGTGGTGCTGGAGACATGTGAACATACCACGGACTGCCAGAGCAAACAAATTTGTCATGGAGAAGGTGAAATCAAGATGCTCCCTGGAAGCAAGGATTCTGAGGCTCTATCTCACATATTTTGGACACATGGCCAGGAGAGACAAGTCCTTAGGGAGGAACATCATGCTTCGAAGGGTGGAGGGACAGCACAGGAGAGGAAGACCCAGGATGAGATGGGTTGACCTGGTGACTGGAAAAATGGGATTAGGTCTGTCAAAGATGATGAGCTTGGCTCAGGATAGGGCAGGGTCTAATGTACATAGGGTTGCTATGAGTCGCAGGCAACTTGATGGCACATAACAACAACCCATGCCGTTTACTGCCTTTGAAACCCCTCTGCAGGGTCAGCTATGGGTCAGTTCTGACTCAGCAATATCCAACAACAACAACTTTCTTAGTCCAAGCTACTTTCCCTGAACAACTACAGAACTATAGTAGGGTTGTGAGTCCTTTGTTTCCATTTGCGCAACTCCAAATCATGATTAAAAAACAGGAATGTGATCTTTTTAAAACTCAAACTTACTGTCAAGTCAGAACCAACTCACAGCTGACCCCTCAGTGTGTTTTCAATCGAATGGTTGTGAACAGCATGGGAAGTGCTTGCCCATTTCTTCTCCACAGAACTGCTGCTGGTTTTGAACAGTCAGAGAGGTTCTATCTTTGAATTAGCAGTGCAGTACCCTACAGATTATACCTAGATCGTGTCATTCCCCAGTTCAAAAGCCTTCCTGGTTGGTCTCGTGACAGGTCAAATTCAAAGCCTTCCTATGACCCACAACATTGTCCAAGACTTAATCCCTTCATACTTTTCTCACCTAATGTACCAGAACTCTCCACTGGGTTCATTATCCTCCAGCAATGGTGACCACAGTCCTATTCCCAATCCTGACATGCACACTTCTGCTTCAGGACTTCAACAGATCTTCGTCCTTCAGCCTAGAACGATAATCATATCAGTCTATCTGCCAATTGTCCAAGGTATCTACTCACAAATAATCTCACCAATTAAATGTTACAAGATCAGAGCAACCTACAACAACCTGCACTATGTAAATGACACAACCTTGTTCATTGAAAATGAAGATAAGGAGTGCAGCCTTCAATATAGTTTATATCTCAACATCAAGAAAACAAAAATTCTCACCAGTCGGCCATCATGAAGATGTTGTTGTTATTGCATTCTATCAAGTCGTCTGTGACTCATCGTGACCCTCTGTACATCACTCTGAAGCTGCACTGCTGTCCTGAGCATCATTCTTGGGAGGGTGGAGGGACAGCGCAGGAGAGGAAGGCCCTCTATGAGGTGGATTGATTCAGTGACTGGGATAATTGGGATGGGAGTGTCAGAGACAGTGCGATTGGCACAGGACAGAGCGGAGTTTAGGGCTGTTGTACATAGGGTCGCTGTGAGTCTCAGGCGACTTGACGGCACATAACAACAACAACATTCCTTACTTTCAGCTAGGATGCATCTGATATCAGCAATGAGATCCCCGGTGGCACAGCCGCCTCTTCTAAATCCCGCTTAAATTTTGGCAATTCCCTGTCTACGCACTGTTCCAGCCATTTTTTAGGATCTTCAGCATTATTTTGCTAGCATGTGATATCAATGATATTGTTCGATAATTTCCACATTCAGTTGGATCACCCTTCTTGGGAATAGGAACTAATATGGCTCTCTTCCAATCTGTTGGCCAGACAGCCGTCCTCCAAATTTCCTGGCATAGGCTGGTGAGTGCATCCAAGGCTGCATCTGTTCATTGAAACTAGTCAATTGGTTCCCATCAATTTCTGAGACTTATTTTTGCCAATGCCTTCAATGCAGCTTCCACTTTCTCTTTCATTACCATTGGCTCCCGTTCATATGATGCTTCCTGAAATTATATTCCCTCCATCTTCCTTTGATGCTTTCTGGGTCATTCAGTACATTGTCCATAGCATCTTTCAACATTGTGACATGAAGCCTAGATTTATTTTTTAATTATTTCCGTTTGAGAAATGCAGAGTGAGTTCTTCCCTTTTTAATCTCCAATTCCAGCTCTCTGCACATTCCATTATAATACTTTGCTTTGTCCTCCTGAGCTGCCCTTTGAAATCGTCGATCCAGATCTTTGACATGTTTCGTTGAGATTTAGCTTCCAGTGCAATCTTTAGACTCTCTTCTGACGTCAATGTCTGTTTTTTCTTTCTCCTCTGTTTTTGTGATGAACTTTTGCTTTCTTCATAGATGATATGGATGATACTTGATATCACCATACAACTCATCTGGTCTTCTATCACTGATGTTCAATGCCTCAAACCTATTCTCAAGATGGGCGTGAAATTCCTATGGAATTGATTCAAGATCATATCTTGGTTCCTATGGACTTATTTTAATTGTCTTTGACCTCAATTTGAACTTGCATATGATTAATTGATGATCTGAACCACAGTCTGCCCCTATGCATTTGACTGTGTGGATCGTGAAAAGCTGTGGTTGACATTAAGAAGAATGAAAATCACAGAGCACTTGATTGTGCTCATGATGAACCTATACCGGGATCAGGAGGCTGCATGGTTTGGAACTGGGAAGGGAGTGCACAAGGGATGTAGTGTTGTCTCCATACCTGTTCTATCTATATGCTGAGCAAAATTATCTGAGAATCTGGACTCTGTGAAGAGGAATGTGGCATCTGGACCAGAGGGAGACTCATCATTAACTTACGTTATGGAGGTGACACAATTTTACTTGCTAAAAGTGAGGAAGATTTGAGGCACTTGTTGCAGAAGATCAAGGAATGCAGCCTTAAGTATGGATTGTATCTCAATATCAAGAAAAAGATTCTTACCACTGGTCCGATAAGCAGTGTTATGATGGATGGAGAGGAGATTGAAACTAAGGTGACTGCTGCAATGGGCTCTCGTGGGTCAGGAAGTGTGAGGACGGTGCAGAGTAGAACTAGGTTCAGATCTTTTGTTCATACAGTCACTATGAGTTTTACTTGACTTAGTGGCACCTAACAACAACAACAACAGCATACTTGGACCAAGAGGTAGTCATCAGAACAGAACAAGGAAACTGGATAGTTCAAAATTGGGAAGGGTGTGTTCCAGAGATTTATTCTATCTCCATACCTTTTCAATCTATATGCAGAACAGATCATCTGGGAGACTGGGCTCTATGAGGAGGAAGAAGACTCATCAACAACTTGTGTTATGCAGATGACACAAACTTGCCTGCTGAAACTGAGGAGAGCCTGAGGCATTTTCTGCAGAAAGTCAAGGATTGCAGCCTTAAGTATGGATTGAAGCTCAACATCAAGAAAACAAAGATTCTCACCACTGGGCCAATTGGAAGCAATATGATAGATGGTGAAGCGATTAAGAGTGTTAACAGCTTTAGCTTCCTTGGCTCCACAATCAACACTCCTGGTACCAGCAGCCAGGAAATCAAAAGATGAATTGCATTGGGAAAGTCAGTTGTCAAGGACATCTCCAGAGTACTGAAGAACAACGATGTCAGTCTGGAAACTAAGTTGCACCTGATCTAGGCCATGGTCTTCACAATTACTTGGTATGCATTAGAAAGTTGGACAATGATTCAGGATGACAGAAGGAGAATTTATGCCTTTGAGTTGTGGAAAAGAGTATTGAATATACCATGGACAGCTAGGAGAACAAACAAGGTCACCCTAGAGATGGTGAGACTAGGCTGCTCCTTGGAAGCAAGGATTCTGAAGCTCGGTATGAAATACTTTGGACATGTTGTAAAGAGGGACCAGTCCTTGGAGAGGGACATCAAGTTTGGGCAGGTGGAGGACAGAGTAGGAGAGGAAGATCTTTGATGAGATGGATTGACTCAGTGACTAGAGTAAGGTGGGGAGGGGGGGGTTGGTGTATCAGAGACAATAAGGTTGGCTCAGGATAGGGCAAGGTTCAGCACTGTTTTATTCAGGGTCGCTATGAGTCACAACTGACACAATGGCACATGACAACAATATTAAATCTATCACTTGATTTCTTGAGTGCTTCATCCATGGGTGTTGACTGAGGATCTAAGTAAAATTAAAACCTTGACAACTTCCACCTTTTCTCTATTAATTCAGGCATAAAGTGGAATCTACTACATTTCTCAGCATCAGGAAAACAAAAATTCTGATAGGCAAAATCCTGATAATTGAATTAAAGATTAAAGCTGTCAATGATTTAATCTTCATTGGATCCACAATAGAAAGCTCTTTTGGTACCAATAGTCAGGAAATCAGGAGACATGTTGTACTGGAAAAATCTGCAGTCAGAGACCTCTCCAAAGTATTGAAGAGTAATGATGTCAGTTTGAGGACTAAGGTGTGCCTGATTTGGGCCACAGTCTTTCTGATCACTTGCAGTTCATATGAGAGCTGGACAATGAATAAGGATGACCAAAGAAGAATTTATGTCGGAAATTAGTGCTGAATATCGCATGAATTGCCGAAACAACAAATATGTCTTGGAGAAAGTGTAGCCAGAGTGCTCCTTGAAAGCAAAGATGATAAAGCTTCAGCTCACATAGTCTGGACATGTTTCTAGGAGAAGTTATTCCTTGAAGCAGAGCATCATTGGTGGAAAGGCAGAGGGTCGGCAAAACAGAGGAAGATCCTCAACCGGATGGATCGATTGACATCATGACTGCTGTAAGAGGCTCGAGTGTGACCGAAAGTATGAGGAAGGCTGGGGACAAGAAGGTTTCAGGTCTGCTGTTTATAGGGTCACTATGGATCTTACATCTTGGATGGAGAGGAGATTGAAAGTGTCAACAGCTTCATCTTGCTTGGATCCACAATTAGCACCTTTGGTAAGAGCAGTCAGGGAATAAAGAGATGCATTGCACTGGGAAAATCTGCAGTTAGGGACTTTTGCAAATTATTGAGGAACAGTGCTGTTAGTTTGAGGACGAAGATGTGACTGATTCACGCCATGGTCTTTCTGATTACTCACTAAGCATCTGTGACCTGGACAATGAATAAGGATGACAGAAAAAGTACTGATGCCTTTGAGCTGCAGTGTTGGAGGAGAATACTGAACATTCCATGGACGACCAAGAAAACAAATAGAAATATCTTAGAGGGGGTGCAGCCAAAGTGTTCTTTGGAGGAAAGAAATATGAGGCTTCGCCTCACACAGTTTGGACATGTTGCTAGTAGGTTCTATTCCTTGGAGAGGGACATGATGTTGAGAAAGGTGGAGGGCCGGCGAAGGAGAGGAAGGTCCTCAACCAGGTGGATTGACATGGTGACTGCTGTATTGGGCTCATGTGTGTCAGGAAGTGTGAGGATGGGGCTGGACAGGACTGGTTTCAGATATTTTGTTCGTAGGGTCACTATGAGTTGTACTAGACTCAATGGCACCTAACAACAACAACAACAACATGGGTCATACCCTTCTCTACAGCACCTAACAACTACACTTTAATGAGAATTAACAAGGTAACAATATAAAACTTCTACTTTATCAAACTCGCACAGTTTTCCTGCAAAATAATGCAAACCGTCAATGATATAAAATCTTTTTTGGCATCTTTTTAAATTTTTTTTTTATTTTAGTGAAAATTTACAGAGACTTTGGATTTCTATTCATTCATTGTTGCACTTTTCTCCCTGGCCACCCCTCCCTGCTGCTAACTCTCCTCTTTGAAAAGCAAAAATATAAAATAAAATCAAATTCTTTCATTGTTATACAATCCCCCCCAAGTCCACTCCACTAGGCAGCCTTCATTCTGGATTCCTGTCATGACAATTATACCTAATCATATATCCCTTTTAAACAGTTCTCTCTCTCTCTCTCATTTGTTTCCAGTGATATAAAATCTTCTAAACCAACAGAGAGCATTACCCAAAGTCAATGTATTAAAAATTAATGGAGACAAATTTTCCCAATTGTTAAATAAAATTAAGTACAACCAGTATACTTCTGACTGAGGCAATGGGGTCAGAAGTGTCAGATTAGTTCAGGATAGGGCAAGGTTCAGAACCATTGTTCATAGGGTCACTATGGGTCATAGATGACTGGAAGGCACAAAACCACAACAGCAGGGTGCTTCTTAGAAGCACGACTGGTGAAACGTTGCCTCACATACTTTGAACATGTTATCAAGAGACACCAGTCCTTAGAAAAAGACACTGACCATGTTGGAAAATGTCAAGGACCAGCAAAAAAGAGCAAGATCCTAAATGTGTTGGATTGACCCAGTGATTGCAACAATGGGTTTGAAGATAATAGCAGTTGTGACTATATACAAGATAGAACGAGTTGACTCGATGGCATCTCACAACAATAATATATTCTTCCTACACCCCACTTGAGATATCATCATACTCATTATTGTTCTTTTTCTCAAATAAGACTGCATCCGCACTAATGCTGTTATGTTTTAGGAAAATAGAAACAGTATTCTATCCTATGATTTAGTGTTTTCAAAACACTTGATTGTCTTAAAGAGCTCAACTCCTTCCAAACATATGTTCACTTTTCCAGTGAAACTTGCTGTCTTCTCAATGTTTCATAAGGTTATTGTAACAAAAATATCACAAGTGAGTAGCTTTAAAGAATGTAAATCTATTTCCTTAAAATTTTGAAGGACAGAAGTCCAGACTTAAGGTGTTAACTATAATAGAAGCCCCACTACCTCTGTCTCCATATCCATCTCCATCTCCATCTCCGTCTCTGTCTCCCTCTCCCCCTCCTTTCCTTTCTCTCTTCCTTGGCAATCTGCACATATGCTTCTTTGCTTTGTATTTGCCTGTTTCGATGTCTGTGCTGCTTCTTATAGCTCAGAAGAAGAACTCAGAGTACTCTTAAGACATACTCAACCCTTACTTGCTTTCACTAATATAATAGAGAATCCTATTCACAAACAAGATTGCATCCTCAAGTAGAATTTAGAATAGACTAAATGTGTTGGGGATGTAATTCAATCCATAACAGTTGTCTTCTTATGCAAGGTGGGAAGAAGATGCTTTTTAATCTTCATCTATTTAAATCCTTGTTCAACAGTCAACATGCATGATTGATCTTCCCTTATTTTTCCTTAGTTGTTGCTGTAACACACCAGCGAGTAGGAACTGACTCATAACTGGCCTTTCAGTGGGTTTTCAATAGCCATAAATCACATCGGAGGAGACTGCCTATCTTTTTCTCAAGGAGCAGCTGAGGGATTCAAACAACTTGCCTTTAGGTTGGCAGGACAACTTCTTACCCCCAAACCACCACCTTCCTTAGTTATTACAGATGTATAATTTACCTAACATTAAAACTCACCATTTTTTAAAAAATATTTCAAGCTATATATTGCTATTTAATAAAAGTTTACAGAGAATTTGGATTTCCATTCATTCATTGTTGCACGTTTCTCCCTGCCCACCCTTCCCCTCAATTTGCTTTTCTTTTTGAAAAGTAAAAGCAAAACTTTTTTCATTGTTATTCAATCCCTCCCCCCACATATACCCCATTATGCTACCTTCGTTCTGGACTCCTGTCATAACAATAATACCTAATCCTATATTTCTTTCAAACAGTTCTCTCCCTCATCTGTTTCAAAGCTGTATAGGTTATTTATGCCGTCTTTCTCAGTCTCCGCCGCACAACCCCCACCCCCCGCCCCTATGTCAATCCTCTTTTATAACAGTGGCACTTTGCCACATTTGTCCTTTTGTGACTGAGATATTTCACTCAGCATAATGTCCTCCAGGGTCACCCATTTTGTGAAATATTTCATGAGTTCCTTGTTTTTCGATGCAGAAAACAAAAACCAACTCACCATTTTAAGTTTAAAATCCAGTGGGGTTTTGTAAATTTACAGTTTTCTAACCATCACCACAGTCCAACTTTAGAATATTTCTATCATTCCAAAGAGATCCCTTGAGGCCTTTGATGTCTTTTTCTTAAAGATTATTTGCTTAATCCCGTGAGAGCACATTACTCACTTTCTTTTAATCTTTTCTATGATTCTTTCGTAACAACCTCCTACTCAATTTCATCTTTAAATAGTGGTGTCTTTACAGCAGAGGTCCTTTTCTCACTTCTTACTCTTCATTCCTTTAATTAGCTTGCCTTCTATATGAAAATGTCTATATTCTGTTCTGAGCTCTATACTTTTATATAGAGTTCCTAGATGGTACAGGGAGCTCTGGTAGCATAGCTGTAAATAATCGTACTGCCAATACAAAGGTGTATGGCTCGAATCCACCAGTTGCTCCAGGGATAAAGATTGCCAATCTCCTCCTGTGCAATTGTTCTAAATGGCTTCCCTGGTCACTGACTTTGCCAAATGGGTCGGCTTGAATATGTGTATGGTGTGTGTTAGCCTATCCACAAGGGGGTTGGCGAGTTTCACCATTACACTGAGTAGATCCAGCAACAGAATTTGAGAATCTCACCACCAGCAAAGAAGAAGCAGGCATACATTACACACCCTTTGAAGCCAAAGATTCTTGCACAGCTAGACTTTTAGCAGCAGCAGCCATGGCCAAAGTGGAAGGTTAGAAGATTACCTGACATGAGATGGAGCTGACCTTGGGACCTCGAGACCCCATGAAGGAACTAGAGCTGAGCGGCTTTTGTGCAAATTTGTTGGTGGATGTGGTGAAGGGAGGCATGGGGAGGAAGCCATAATTAGAATGACTTAGAGCCTAAAGTTAATTCCGCAATAAGGGATATACCTTTAACTTGCTGGTCTGTCTGATACTTCTCTAAATCTGAACATTCACATAAAGACTGAATAGGAAGAAGGATTGGCCATCCACTTCTGAAATAGCAGGCCTCTGAAAACCCTATGTACAACAGAACATTTAGATAACAGAAACGGCAAAGGAGGTTGAGTTTTCAAGTCAGTGACTGGGATAATTGGGATGGGAGTGTCGGAGACAGTGAGATTGGCACAGGACAGAGCGGAGTTTAGGGCTGTTGTACATAGGGTCGCTATGAATCGTAGGTGACTCGACGGCACATAACAACAAAAGAGCCTAAAGCCACGATGTCGCAGGCTGAGGTGCCTGTGAGCACATGTAGGAAGCTGCCTTGACTCAGTGAGTGAATCTGCTCCTAACCTGAAGCCTTTGATGTCCCTAATAGGGTGCTGTGTGCTCTCTGAACTATCACAACGGATTTCAAACCCAGTCGAGAAGTAAGACTGGTGTTGGGATGAACAGAAAGAGGTGCAGGAGCATGACGGAGACGTCTGACCTCAGGGGAATTGGTTTTGTTGTTGCTGTTGATGTTGTTATTGAAACAGTTCCCCTTTGCGGAGGTGTTATAGGTCAGATACGGCTTTCCTCACCTGATACTTGTTCTTTGTACAGTAATCTCTGCTTTGGTCCCGATGTGACAGCACACAACAGCACAGGAGATGGTACAGTTAAGCATGTGACTACAAGCTAAAATGTTAGTGGTTCAAACCTACCCAGAAGTACTTTAGAAGACAGCTTTGGAGATACACTTGTCATAGATCTTCAACCATGAAAAGCCTATGGAGTCATTTCATGTTACACAACTGAGTTCTCAGAACCAAGTGCATAGCAAACTGCAGGAATAGACCTTTATCAACTCTGGCTGGTGCAATAGTTGACATCCTTGCCTACTAACCAGAAGGCTAACTGTTCAAGACCACACAGCGGAGCTTCAGAACAAAGGGCCAATTAGTGGTCAACTTCTGAAAAGGCAGTCACCGAAAAACCTGTGGAACACGGTACTTCTCTGATACCGGTGTGGTAACTATGAGTCAGAATCAACTTGACAGCAACTTGTCTTGTTTGTTGTTAGGTGCTGGAGAGTCAACTACAACTGCAGTGACCCCCTGAACAACCTTGCCCTGACCTGTACCATCCTCAGTCTCGTCTGTGCGTCAGCCTGTTACTGCAGTCAATGCGTCTTGTTCAGAGTCCTCTTTTTTACTGACCCTTTTCTTTACCAAACATGAAGTCTTGCTCCAGTTGTAATGCCTGAAGTAAACGAATCACAATCTCACCATCCTCTCATCTGAGGAGCCTTCTGACTGTCCTGCTTCCAAGACCGATTCGTTTGTTCTTTGGTGTTTTTGTCTCTGTACGTTTTGTCTTCATTGGACACTTCATAGGCAGTGCTCATTGTCATGAATGTTGCTCGACTTTCCGTAACTCTTTTTTTTTTTACCTATCTCTAATTTTTTCTTTTTTTAATCTTTTTTTCCCTAAAATATTTAGGGTTCCAGTCATTCATTGTTGCACTTTTCTCCCTGCCCTCCTCCTCCCTCCCAATTCACTCTTCTCCTTGAAAAGAAAAACTCTTTCATTGTTATGCAATCCCTCCTCCCAAGTCCACTCCACTATGCAGCCTTCACTCTGGACTTTTGTAATGACAAGAATACTCATTCATGTATCCCTTTTAAACAGATCTCTCCCTCATTGGTTTCAATGCTATATACATCATTCCTCCCCTCCTTATCTGTCTTCCCTCAACCCTAATGTCAGTGCCATTTTACAATAGTGGCCCTATGCATTATTTATCCTTTTGTGACTGAAATGCTTCACTCAGCATAATGTCCTCCAGGGTCACCCATTTTTTATAATATTTCATGAGTTCCTTGTTTTTCAATGCTGCATAGTATTCCATTGTGTGAATATACCAGAGCTTCTCTATCCATTCATGTCTTGTTTCCAGTTCTTTGTTATTGCAAACAAAGCCACAATAAACATGGGTGTGCATATATCTGCTTGGTGGCAGTTATAGTTTTTTAGGGTAAATTCCCAGTAGTGAAATTTCTGGGTCAATGGCAACTCTTTTAAGAAAGCAGCTAGAACAAGAAAATCATGACCATGGTGCATCTAACTTTGACTTCTCAAAAACATCTATGAGGTGGAAATTAGCATATATTAAGTAACTCTTTCCCAGAAAACTCTAATTATATCCAGTCTATTATCTGTACACATTTGCATAAAGATGGCTGATATAGGGAATTTAAGGTGTCTTCCACTTAAAGTTGGACAATGACTTAGCATGATGGAAAAATTGATGCCTTTGAGTGGTGGTGTTGGAGAAGAGCACTTACTATACCAAGGACTGCCAAAAGAACAAATAGGTCTTGGAGAAAGTGAAACTAGGGTGCTCCTGGAAGACATAAAAGGTGAAGCTTCATCTTACATATTTTCAGCATTTTGTTGTTGTTGTTGTTGTTGTTGTTGTTATGTGTCATGAAGTGGCCTGCAACACATAGCAACTCTACGTACAATAGCTCTGAACTGTGTCCTATCCTGAGCTAGTCTCACAAACCCCAACACACTAATCCCATTGCCCCAGTTACCAAGTCAATCCATCTCATCTGGGGTCTTCCTCTCTTGTGCTGTCCTTCCACCCTTCCAAGCATGATGTCCTTTCCAAAGACTGGTGCCCCTTGGACACATGTTCAAAGTATGTGAGTTGGAGCTTCAAAATTATTGCCTCCAAAGAGAAACTTGGTTTCATCTTCTCCAAGACAGATAAATTTGTTCTCCTGGTAGTCCATGATCTATTCAATACTCTTCTCCAGCACCACAACTCAAAAGCATCATTTCTTCTTCTGTCATCCTTAGATATTGTCCGGCTCTCTAGTGCATAGCAAGTAGCTGCCAAGATCATGGCCAAGATCAGCCACACCTTAATCTCTAGATTGACATCATTGCTTTTTAGCAATTTGCAGAGATCTCTGAAAGCAGACTTCCCCAATGCTGACTGCTGGTGCCAATATTCTGATTGTGGAGTCAGGAGGCTGAAATTGTTAACAACCTCAATCCTTTTTCCATCCATCATGGTGCTGCCAATTGGCCCAGCTGTGAGAATCTTTGGTTTTTTGATGTTGACCTTCAATCCATATTGAACACTACAGTCCTTGAACTTCTATAGCTAATGCTTCAGGTCCTCCTCAGTTTCAGCAAGCAAGGTTCTATCATCTGCATAACGCAGGTTGTGGATAAGTCTTTCTCCAATCCTGATGCCACATTCCTCCTCATAATGTCCAGCCTCCCATGTTGTTAGTAGGGGCTTTTCCTTGGAGAGAGACATCACGCTTGGAAAAATGGAGGGACAGGTAAAGAGAAGACCCTCAATGAAATAGATTGACCCTGTGCTTTACAATGGGCTCATAGGTTTCCGAGATGATGAGGACACAGCAATTTACGGATTCATTGTTCATATAGTTACTGTGATTTATAATCGATTACACAGTAACAACCTGTTTAAAAATCCTCAAAATGTGGACACAAGGTTCAGAAAGTAAGTGGTGAAAAACCCTGTTGGGATTTGCTGCAGAGAGGAGTAAGGAAACACAAGTACAGACATTTTTAAAGACTGAAGGGAGAAAAAGAAAAGTTGACTTTTTTTGTTTGGTTGGTTTGGCTTTTTTTTTTTTCGTTTTTTATTATTAATTTCAATGAAAATTTAGAGACTTTGGATTTCCATTCATTCATTGTTGCACTTTTCTCCCCGCCCACCCACTCTCTCCTTGATGAGTAACAGAAAAACTCTTTCATTGTTTTACAATCCCTCCCCCCAGGTCCACTCCACTGTGCAGCCTTTGCTCAGGACTCCCGTCATGACAAAAATACCTAATCACAAATGCCTTTTAAACAGTTTTCTCCCTCATCTGTTTCAATGTAGTTTTTTAAAATTCTTCTTATTATTATTTTATACTGTTTTACATACACAATTCATAAAGTTTGTATACATTGTTTTTCACACCATTTCTTTCCACTTTCATTTATCCTTCCCTCCCTCTACCCATTAAATCGCATGACCCTATGGATAAGCTCCCCCATCCCTCTTGGATCCTCATACTCTTTCTACCCTGATGATGCTACGCCTATCAGTCAAAGAGTATGCCTCTTAGAGTTTCTAACAGCTGATTTTTGAAAGTGAATCGTTAGGCTTTTCTTCTGAAGTCCCTCTGGGTAGATTTGAATGTCTAAATTTTCAGCCATACATATTAACTCTTTGTTCAACAAGATGTGTTGACAAGGGGTTAAGCACAGCAATGGAGAGGTCCCTGAGGGCAGATTTCCCAAGTGCAATCCATCTTTTGATTCCCTGACTGCTGGTGCCAAGAGTGTTGATTGTGGAACCAAGCAAGCTGAAATTATTAACAATCTCAATCTCCTCTCCATCTATCGTGGTGCTGCCAGTCGGCCCAGTCTAGAGACTAAGGTTAGCCACAGGCCATGGTCTTTGTGATTACTTGCTATGCATCAGAGAGCTGGACAATGACTAAGGATGACAGAAGAAGGACTGATACCATCGAGTTGTGGTGCTGGAGAAGAGTCTTGAACATACCATGGATCACCAAGAAAACAAATGTCTGTCTTGGAGAGGGTGAAACCAAGTTTCTCCTTGGAGGCTAAGATGTTGAAGCTCTGTCTCACATACTTTGGGCACATGGCCAGGAGGGACCGATCCTTGGAGAAGGACATCATGCTTGGAAGGGTATAGGACAGCACAAGAGAGGAAGGCCCCAGGTGAGATGGATTGATACAGTAATTGAGGCAATGGGGGCTGGTGTGTTGGAATCAGTGAGATTGGCTCAGGACAGGGCAGGCTTCAGAGCGGTTGTACACAGAGTCTCTATGGGTCACAGGTGACTCAACAGCACATAATAACAACAAGTACAGCAGAGATTGTAAGGATGACACAGCATCAGGCAAGATTTCTATCCATTACACACATGAGACCTCTATGAGATAGCATCAATTGCAGACACCTAACAGTCCTTGGAGAAGGAAATCATGGTTTAAAGGGTAGAAGGTCAGCACACAAGAGGAAGTCCATGGATGAGAGGGATTGACACAGTGATTGTGGTAATGGAGTCAGGTGTGTCAGCAATGGTGAGGTTGGCGCAGGATAGGGCAAGTGTCAGAGCCATTGTTTATAGGGTCACCATGGGCTGACTCAATAGCACATAACAACAACAACACATACACACATAGCCAATAATCAACATAGAAATGAAAACCTAATCCACTGAGTTTGGTATACCAAGTAAGCTCTAGACTGCTTTGAGCCCACCAACACATCATATTGTCTTAACACCATGAGAAGTGACCATGTGACTAGGTGGGTCAGTGCCAAATGAGACTCCAGTTCAACCACTCTCATTGGAGCCCTCTCCTGAACCCCAGCCAAAAAAGGTCTTGATGGTTACCTCAATGTTTGCTAGTGCTCTCTCATTTAAGAACTCAATAATAATACTGGCCTCACTAGCTGGATTAAAAGCTCAAGTGTAAGGGACATTGTCACTTGGAGACAAAGAAAAACTACAATTGATTCTCACAACAAGATGAAGCTTTTTATAGGCATGCCTCATTTTATGATGCTTTGCGAATAATGCAATGTTTGCAAGCTGGAGGTTGTGGAAACCCTGAGTTGGACAAGTCTATTGTCATTTTTCTGACAGTGAGTACTTGCTTCTCAAAATATTACAAACATTGTCATAATTGCATTGCCCATTTAATACACTGCAATATAGTGTAAACATACTTTATATGCACTTGGAAACCAAAACATTTATGTAGATTGCTTCACTAAAATATTTGCTTTGTTGCTATGTTTGCTTAATTGCAATGGCCTGGAGTCAAACTGTCGATATCTCCTAGCTTTATTTCCATTTTTCTGGAGTAAAATACAGACCTTGAAAATTCAAGTGATTAGGCCAAAGGAAACCTCTAAGAGGCAAAGATGTGCCCAGTCCCAAACTTACCATCTGTGTCCTAGTACACACTCTATAAATACTTGTTGAACGGCTGTACGAATGAGTCAAAACTTGATAAGGAATTACACTGCCAAGCCAACGGTACATGGTTCAAATCCATAGACTGCTTCATAGAAGAAAAATGAGCTATCTCCTCCTTTGTGATTTACTGCCTCTGAAAAATCTCATGGAGGGTGAGCTATGAGTCGGTTCCAACTCAACAGCAATGAGTTGCATCTATAAAAAAAACAAAAAACAAAAAACTTTTCTGTCAACTAGCTTCTTTCGAGATACCATCCAGGCAAAGCCAAGGATAGTGGTTGTTGTTGGATGCCGTAGAGTTGATTCAATGCATAGAGGCCCTGAGTAACAGAGAAGAACTACCCAGAGGTTTTCTTATGATAGTGACAGGAAGTCTTACTGAGGAGAAGCAGCTGGGTGGATTCAAATAGACCACCTTTCAGTTAACAGTCAAGTACTTAATGATTAGCACCACCGGGACTTCTTTTAGGCATTAAAAAGTTCTTGTATATTAATGCACTAAAAATTTTACTAATAAATGTCCATTTTCACCTATACTTTGAATGAGCAATGGAATCAGCAGACTGAACTCACCAGAAGACCGGGTTTGTGAATAATGTTGATTACTCATTGAGTCGCCTTGCATATAAAATACACATGTGACTTCAGTCTGCCCTTTGAGTCTCTTGTGTTTCTTAGCTAACAGGATAGATCTGAGCACACATTCTTGTAAATGGTGGGATAAAATGCACCAAAATAACAACAAGACAAGCCCAAAAATTCAGCAGACAAAGACATGAAAGGTTAAGGTTGACATTCCTTTTTTTAAAGTCACAGTAATGGGGAGAAGGGTAAAGAAATGTCAAACAGAAGGGAAGCCAAACAAATTAAATTCACCACCGTCGCCCGGCTTATGTCAAAATCTCAAAGGTGACTCGAAAGGCCTTTCAAGTCTAAATAAAGATGGGAAAGCACCAATAATTATGCTTTCTATTTATCACCTTTCAGAAGCTGGAGGCATTTTACAAACTTTAACTCATTAATCCTCACAACACGGCTGTGAGTCAAGTGGATGACAAGTGGTCTTGCCTTGTTTCACAGAAAGATGATGAGGCCCAGGAGAGGGGGGTGAGCGGCAGCTTTCACACATCAGCCTGCGGGGCAGGCAGGGAGGAAGCCAAGCTGCAGTTAGCAATTCTAACACCCAGTTACTAAACCCACAGACTCTCAAAAGGTATGTTCCACACATCACAGACTAAAATTCTAAGATTGGAAAGCCACGCCCTCCTAATTGGCCACCAGGATTTAATTGTCTGCTCTGTCCCTTTCTAGGTGTTAATAGGAAATTTCCATTTTTTTTGAGAATCTTGATGCTGCTGGTACTAAAACAATGCAACCTAGAAGATTAAAAAATCAGGAAGCCTCTTAGTGGCACAAATAGACTGTGCTCAGCTACTCGCCAAAGAGTTGGCAGTTCGAATCCCCTACTTCCCTAAGATGCTGTGCAGCAAAGACCTTGACCATAATTACAGTCAAGTAAACTCTAGGGAGCTCAGTTCTTCTCTCAAGAGGTTGTCCTGGCTCAGAATTGACTGGCCAGGAATGAGGTTCGGATTTTGGAGTTGGTGAGGTTTAAGCTTGCCGTATAACTTGTCTTTGGTGAATGAAATGTAAACAAAAGCCTAATTTGCCATTTCTTTTCTTTTTTTCCATTTGATAGAGGGACAGCGCAGGAAGGGAAGACTCTCTATGAGGTGGATTGATTCGGTGACTGGGGTAATCGGGATGGGTGTGTCAGAGGCAATGCGGTTGGCACAGGATAGAGCAGGTTTTAGGGCTGTTGTACATAGGGTCGCTATGAGTCACAAACGACTCGACGGCACATAACAACAACAACAACATACTGATTTATTTACAAAGTTTGAATATATTATTTTTCACAAAAGACGCTACCCATTTCCTTCACACACACACACCCCTACTGAATAGTGCAACCCTATGATTAACACACACACACACACACACACACACACCCATCTCATCCTCACTTCTCTGCTTCCACTCTCCCTCCCTCCCCCATTGGATCTTCATACTCATTCTACAATAATGGTTTTATACAGTATTTGTCCTTGTGGTACTGAGTTAGTTCACTCAGCATAATGCTTTCCTGTCCTTCCTGAGTTAGGTAATAATTTACAAAATCATTGCTCCTGGGTGCTGTGTAGTATTCCACCATGTGAATGAACCATAATTCCTCAATCCATTCCACTGTGGTTGGAAATTCAGGCTGTTTCCGTGTTCTTGAGATGGTGAACATTGGTGTACAAGTTTCTGGTTATACCTCAGTTCTCATTTTCTCAGGTATAAGACCATAATTGTAGAAATAAATAACTAGTAAAACATGTACGCAGATCTAAGGTGGGGAGGGTGAGAGCACAGGTTGAGAGTGGGTTGTGGCGGGGAAGGATATAATCATAGGGTCCCACAATTTGATGGGTGGAAGGCAGGGTTGGTTTAGGAAATGAGAAGGATTTGGGGTGGAAAACCAGTGTATGTATATGAACTTTGTAAGTAAACTAGTATAAAATAAAAATTTTGTTTTTTTAAAAAAAAGAGCTCTTCTGATCACAAAATTGAACTCATTTATGATACTTCTTTCTTTCCTATTTTTATTTAATTCATCAGCACATGTCACACTGTCTCCACAATTATACTCTATTTCTTACATAACCTAAATTACCCTCAAACCACTGAGCCACCATTAATCCTCCCAGGGCTATTACAAGAGACATCTAATGAATTTCTTTTCTTTCACTCTTTAGCTTCTGGCAAAATATTTTCTGCAGAATGGCCTGAGAGAAAAAAAAAATCAAAATGTTCATGTTAATGAGATTGTACCACTCTCCTGTTCTTAACTCGCTAAGGTCTACCCTCCTAATGGTGTGTTGATCAATGTCTAACAACAATGTGAAGTTACTGAACACTAGGTTAAGAGGACATACTGACACGTGCATTCATTTGTCAACGGGCTTATAACAACACATTTCTGTCACTTTGTACTGTGATGACTCGTACATTGCTATCATGCTGGAAGCTATGCCACTAGCATTTCAAACGTCATCAAGAATTACCCATAGTGGAAAGTTTCAGTGGCACTTCCTGACTAAGATATATAGTCTGACAATCTACTATGAAAAGTTAAGCTAGCAAAAATGTTATGAATTAAACCCAAATATTGACTCGACAGCACATAACAACAACCACAACATTGTCTGGTGTCCTTTCTTTATACATATCACCTGGAGGGATGGAGAGGGCATCAGGTAGGTAGAGAGTCAGCGAGAGGAAGGTAAATTTTGCTGAGATGGATTGACTCAAAACCCACAGTGATAGACAAACATGCTTTCAATCACAAAAGTGATGCAAGATGGGACAATGTTTGGATCTATTGTACATCAAGTCACTGTGAGTAAGAGTCCTTTTCACGGCATCTGTATATCTATCTATTACCTATCTCTTTTTTTTTCCTTTTTTTAATTAATTTTAATGAACATTTACAGAGACTTTGGATTTCCATTTATTCATTGTTGCATTTTTTCTCCCCGACCACCCCTCTCCCCCAGTTCACTCTTCTCTTTGAGAAGTAAAAGAAAAATTCTTTCATTGGTGTACAAGCCCCCCCCCACACACACACACACACACCACTCCACTATGCAGCCTTCACTCTGGCCTCTTGTCATGGCCATAATGCCCAATCATTTATCGCTTTTAAACAGTTCTCTCCCTCATCTGTTTCAATGCAGTATACATAATTTATGCAGTCTTTCTCAGTCTCACCTCAACCCTGATGTCAGTCCTGTTCCACAATAGTGGCACTATGCCATATTTGTCCTTGTGTGACTGAGATATTTCACTCAGCATAGTGTCCTCCAGGGTCACCCATTTTAAATACTATTTCATGAGCTCCTTGTTATCTATTACCTATCTCTTAATCGTTGTTGTTGTTGTTGTTGTTAGGTGCCATCAATACGACTCATAGCAACCTTATGAACAACAGCTCTGAATCCTGTCCTAGTCTGTGTTATCCTCACTTGAGCCCATAGGTGTAGTCACTGGGTTAATTCACCTTGTTGCGGTCTTCCTCTCTTTCACTGACCTTTCATCTTCATGCTATCCCTTTCGAAGGAAAAGCATCTCCTAGTAACACGTCCTCTACTGACAAAACATGAGAGCTGTCGCTTTGCCATGCTTGCTTCCAAGGAGCACTCTGACTGCAATTTTACAAGATAGATCTCTTTGTTCCTTGACATTCTATGGAATAATGAATACTCTTCTCCGCCACTGCAACAAAAAGATACCCACTCTTCTTCTGTCATCTTTATTCATTGTTCAACTCTCAGAAGCATAACAAGTTATTGAAAATACCATGACCTGAATCAGACAGACACACAGTAGTCTTCAAACTGATATCATTCCTCTTCAGTATTTTGGAGAGATGCCGAACAGTGGACTTGCCCAAAGCAAGAAGAGTACAGCAACAGAGAACAGCCGGAAAATATAGCTGGATTCAGAAGAGCCTGTGGCATGAGAGATATCACTGATGATTCCAGAGGGATCTTAGCTGAAAGCAGAAATTACCAAAACGATGTCTAGTTGTATTTTGTTGACTGTGCAAAAACATTTGACTATGTATATCATAACAAATTATAGCTAACATTGGAAAGGGTGGAAACACCAGAAAACTTAATTGTGCTCATACAAAACCTACACCAAGACCAAAAACGTGCTATTTAAATCAAGCAGTGGAACACTGAATAGTTTAAATTTGTTTAAAAAGAATTTTGAGACAGAGGTATATCCTTTCTCCATTCTTAACCAATCTGCTTGCTGAGCAAATCATTTGAGATGTTGGATTAAAGAATTTGGATTAAAAAATGATGTTGGATTAAAAAGAATTTGACATCAGGATTGAGGGAAGACTCATCAAGATTCTATAGTCTCCAGATGACACAGCCTTGCTTGCTGAAAGTAAAGAAGGTTTTAAACACTTGATGGAGAAGATCAAAGATTACAAACGTCAATATGGACTATATCTCAACATAGAGAAGATAAATCTTCACTACTAGACCAATAGACAACATCAAAATAGATAGAGAAAAGATTGAGGTTGTCAATAATTTCACGTTACTGGAATCCACAATCAAGAAATCAAAAGATGTTGCATTGGGAAAATCTGCTCAAGGACTTCTTCAAAGTGCTAACAATACACTTTGAGTTGGTTTTTGTGTATTGTGTGAGGTGTGGGTCTTGTTTGAGTTTTCTACAGATACTTCTCCAATTTTGCCAACACCATTTGTTAAAGAGGTTTTCATTTCCCCTCTTAACATATTTCATCTCCTTGTCAAAAATTAGTTGACCATAGCTGGATGAGCTATAATTCTATTCCACTGATCTATGTGTCTGTCACTGGACTGGTCTCATGCTATCTTGACCACCATGGTTCTGTGGTAGGATTTAAGAGGAGAGAGAGATGCCTCAGACCTTGTCTCTCTTTCTGAGAAGTGCTTTGCTTATCAGGGCGTCGTTTCATTCCAGAAGAACCTGGGAATTGGCTTTTCCATTTCATTGAAGAATGGAATTTGTATTTGTACTGGGGTTGCATTGAACTTGTAGAATGCTTTTGGCAGAATTGTCATCTTCACAATATTAAGTTTTCCTATCCAAAACCAAGGACTATAAACTTCACAAGAGAAAAGCTTGAAAGAATTCTAGAAGCTCAAATCCACAACATGAACAGTCTTGCAAGCATCCTGAAAAACCTACAACCAGGAGAAAATAAAAACAGATAAATGGAACCTTCTAAGAATCAAGTCCCTATGCACATCCAAAAACTTCTCCAACAGAGTAAAAAGGAAAGCTATAGACTGGAAAAAATACTTGGTAATTACATATCTGATAAGAGACTTATATCTAAAATTTATAGAATTCTCCATCACCTCAACAAAATAAAGATAGACAGCCTAATTGCAAAATGGGCACAGGATATGAACAGACACTTCACCAAAGAAGACATTCAGATGGCAAACCCATGGAGAGCTGTTCAAAATTCCTAGCTCTCAGAGAAATACAAATCAAAACAACTATGAAATATCATCTTATCCCAGTAAAAATAGGAAAATTCAACACAGCAGCAAACAACAGGTATTGGCAAGGCTGTGGAGAAAATGGAATCCATATTGACTGTATTCACTACTCATAGTGCAATGACTATGGAAGGCAGTATGGTTCTTCCTCAAAAAGTTGGAAATAAGAATACCATTTGACTCGGCAATTTTAATACTGGGAATAGTCCCTAAAGAAACAAGAGCTGCCACCCAAACAGATATATGCACACCCATGTTTATTGCTGTGCTGTTCACAATAGCAAAGACATGGAAGCAAACCAAGTGTCTATCAACAAATGACTGGATAAAGAAGCTGTGATATATTCACAAAATGGAATACTACACAGCACTGGAAAACAAGGAACTCATATATTATTACACAAAATGGGTGACCCTGGAGGATATTATGCTGAGTGAAATATCTCAGTCACAAAAAAAGACAAATACTGCATAATAGCACTGCTGTAAAACAGGACTGGCATGGGATTGGGGAGGAACTAAGAAAAGAGAGAATAAATAATGAATACTGCATTGGAACAGATGAGGGAAAGAACTATTTTAAAAGAATATATTATTAGACATTATTTGAATAACAATAGACCAGAATAAGAGGTGCATAGCAAAGTGGACTGGGGTGGGGAAGGAAGGAGGAAATTGTGCAATGATGAATTAATTGCTTTTAAGAGAAAAGTGAACTGGAAGGGGGATAGGGAGGAAAATGTGTGACAGTGAATGATTGGAAATTCAAGTTTTATGTAAACTTTGGCTAAAAATCACAACAAAATTTAAAAATATCCAAAGTGCTAAAAAGCAAAGATATCCATTTAAAGATTAAGGTGACCATGATCCAAGCCACGGTCTTTTCAGTTATTTTCTACATGTATGAAAGTCAGAGAAGTAATAAGAATAGCAAAAGAAGAATCAAATCATTTGCACTGTGGTCTTGGAGAAGAGTACTGATCACCTCATGGACTACCAAAAGAGCAAATATTTCTTGTAAGAAGCACAGTCAAGGTGCTTCTTAGAGGCAAGGATGCTAAAGCTTCATCTCACGTACTTAGGGCATGATATTAGTAAGGGCCATTCCTTGAGGGAGGAAAAATAATTCATGCTTGGCAAAGTGTAGGGTTAATAAAAGAGAGAAAGACTCTCAACAAAATACACTGATATATTCAAGTGGATTAGAAAAGATGAGTACGGCACAGGTTAGGACAAGGTTCCAATCTGTTATTCATTGGGTCACGGTAAGTCATAGTTGACTCAATGAAAACTAAAAACAAAAACATCACACTTAGAAAAAAATGGAAGATTATTATCATGAAATCAAAACTCTACATGATCTGGCCCCTCGACCTCAAAACTCACTTCTTTTTCATTTATCCAGTACCCTCTAGTTATACCGACTTCTTTGTTATTCCTCAGAAATTCCAAACATATTCCCATTTCAAAGAATGTTCCTCCCACAGTTATCCACATAGTTCTTATCTTCACATCATTCCAGCCCCTTCTATACATGCTTTCTTACGCTCTATCCCCTTTTTTCATTTTTTTTTCGGGTATTTGTTATATTTATATAATATTCTACTTTTATTTGTCTCTCTGAAATGCAAGCTCCATACACTGAAAGACTTTGCCTTATAAATTGCTATATCTTCAACATCAAGAACTGTTCCAAGCACAAAACAGATGCTCAATAAGTATGTATTGAAGGATAAGCAAATATATAGATAATAAAGACTCCTGGTGAGTAACAGGGATTAGAAGGAGGTGAAGAAGGATTTCCTTAGGAGTAACTGAGTTAATGTGAATAGTGATGAAATAATCTGAAGCCAGACAAGAAGAGTGGTTGAAGGTCCATTCTACAACCTGAAGAATGTACTCAATATCAATAAGCTATATATGTAGAACAATCTCATGTATTTCACATGCAAGCAAGATTCTACTGAAGATTATCCAAAAACGACTGGAACAGCACATCAGCAGAGAACTACCAGAAGTCCAGGCTGGGTTTAAAAGGGGTCGTGGTACTAGGGATATTGTAGCTGATGTTAGATGGATCTTAGCTGAAAGCAGAGAATATCAGAGGAATGTCTATCTGTGTTTCATTGACTATGCAAAGGCATTTGACTGTGTAGATCATAATAAACTGTTGCTGACTCTGAGAAGAATGGAAATCCCAGAACACTTGATCGTTCAAATGCAAAGCCTATAACTTGGACCAGGAAGCAGTCGTCAGAACAGAGCAAGGGAACACTGCATGGTTCAAAATTGGGAAGGGCATATGCCAGGGATGCATCCTATCTCCATACCTTTTCAACCTGTATGAAGAACAGATTATCTGGGAGGCTGGGCTCTATGAGGAGAAGTG
>NW_006399785.1:8375782-8378017 GCF_000299155.1 Elephantulus edwardii
ATGAATGGATAGAGAAGCTGTGGTATATTCACACAATGGAATACTACACTGCACTGAAAAACAAGGAACTCATGCAATATTGTGCAAAATGGGTGACCCTGGAGGACATTATGCTGAGTGAAAATATCTCAGTCACAAATACTGCGTAATGCCACTGTTGTAGAATGGGATTGACATCAGGGTTGGGTGAGACTGAGGAAAAAACATGGATAAATATGTATACTGCATTGAAACAGCAGATGAGGGAGGGATCAGTTAAAAGCGATATATGATTGGGTATTATGGTTATGACAAGAGTCCAGAATGAAGGTTGCATAGTGGAATGTACTTGGGAGGTGGGAGGGGGAGATTGTATACCAATGAAAGAAGGGGTTTTTTTTACTTTTCAAAGAGAAGAGTGAACTGGGGAGGAGGGGTGGGCAGGGAGAAAAATGCAACAGTGAGTGAATGGAAATCCAAAATCTCTGTAACGTTCATTAAAATTAATAATTTTTTTTAAAAAAAGACAACTATTTTCACCACTGGGCCTATTGGCAGCACCATGCTGGATGGAGAAGAGATTGAAGTTGTTAACAGTTACAACTTGGTCAGCTCCACAATCAACACTCTTGGCACCAGCAATCAGGAAATCAAAAGGCTAATTGCATTAGGTAAATCTGCTGTCAGGGACCTTTCCAGAGTATTAAAAAACAAAGATGTCAGTCTAGAGACTAAGGTGTGCCTGACCCAGTCCATAGTCTTGGCAATTATTTGTTATGCATCTAAGAGCTGGACAAAGACTAAAGAATTCAGAAGCAGAACTGATGCCTTTGAGTTGTGGTGCTGAAGAAGAGTTTTGGACATACCATAGGGTGCCATGAAATCAAATAAGTCTGTCTTGGAGAGGGCGTAACCAAGTTTCTCTATGGAGGTTAAGATTTTGACACTTGGTCTCACATACTTTGGGCATGTGGCCAGAAGAGACTGATCCTTGGAGAAGGACATCATGCTCAGAAGGGTGGAGGGACAGTACTGGAAAGGAAAACCCTATGGATTGATACAGTAAATTCGGCAATGGGGGTAGGTGCGTTGGAGTCAGTTAGACTGCCTCAGGATAGGCTAAGCTTCAGAGCTGTCCTTAGGTTTACTATGGGTCGCAGATGACTTGACGACACTTACCAATAACAATTGTTGTTGTTAGATGCTGTCAAATTGAGTACAACGCACAGTGACTCTACGAACAACAGATTTGAATCCTGCCCTGTGCCGTGTCATCCTCACACTTTCTGACAAACTCAAGCCTAGTCATTGTGCAAGAGTCAGTGAGTCAAATCATCTCGTTGAGGCTCTTCCTCCCTTTTTCACCTTTCCAAGGAACAGCCTCACCTAGCAAAATGCCCAAAGTATGTTACACAAGCTTTATCGTCTTTGCCTCGAAGGAGCACTCTGGCTGCATGTTCACCAAGACATAACTGTTTGTTCTTTTAGCAATCAATGGGCTATTCAGTTCTCCTCTACAACACTGCAGCTCAGAGGCATCAAGTCTTCTCAAACTGACCTTATTACGCCTCAGTAATGTGGAGAAGTCCTTGATTGCTGACTTTGCTTGTATAATTGTTGTTGTTACGTGCCATTAAGATGATTACAACTCATAGCTACCCTATGTACAACAGCTCGGAACCCTGCTCTATCCTGTGCCAACCTTATTGTCTCTGACACACCAAACCTCATTGCCCCACTCACAGAGTCAGTCCATCTCATTGAGGGTCTTTCTTCCTCTCCTGCGCTGTACCTCCACTCTTCCAAGCATGATATCCCTCTCCAAGGACTGCAAAGGAAGACCCAGGATGAGGTAGACTGACTACATGACTAGAGAAATAAGATTAAGTCTGTGGAAGACTATGAGATTGACTCAGGATAGGGAAGGGTTTTGAGTTATTGCACATAAGGTTGCTATGAGTCACAGGCAACTCAACGACACATAACAACAGCAATGAAAGGATTGAAGTTGTCAACAATTTCATGTTACTTGGATCCAGTGTATATGCAGATGGTACAAGCAGTCAGGAAATCAGAAGACCTTAGGAACTATGAATCAGTCATGTTGTTATTATGTACTGTTAAGTCAGAACTAACCAAGAATGACCTTCCAGCAGGCATTTAGATACAGTTAATCACATGGAAGGACAATGGCCATCATTCTCCAAATAATCAAGGAGTTAAGGGCCTCTCCAAATTGTTGTTGTTGTTGTTGTT
>NW_006399785.1:8378117-8387679 GCF_000299155.1 Elephantulus edwardii
CTGTGGTGCTGGAGAAGAGTATTGAGAGTACCATGGACTGCTAGGAAAACAAACAGATATATCCTGGAAAGGGTTAAGCCGGGTGGCTCCTTGGAGGCAAGGATTCTGAGGCTCTGTCTAACATACTTTGTACATGTTGTGAGGAAAGACCGGTCCTTGGAGAAGGACATCATGCTTGGGACAGTGCAGAAGGGGAAGGCCCTGTATGAGGTGGATTGATTCAGTGACTGGGATAATCGGGATGGGAGTGTCAGAGACAGTGGGATTGGCACAGGACAGAGCAGAGTTTAGGGCTGCTGTACATAGGGTCGCTATGAGTTGCAAGCGACTTGACAGCACATAACAACAACAACATATATGTAGAAATTTTTGTATTGGCATGTTTGCTGCATATATTTTTACCACAAATGAAATAATTTTAAAAATATTTCTTGGGTTGTTGTTGTTGTTGTTAAGTACAGTTGAGTCTTTGGTAAATGAGCAAAAACTCGTTCTATGAATGGAATAAGATTTTTTTTGAAAAAAGAAGAACATGATGACTAAAAAAGATTGTGTAGTAAAGATCAAGAATACATCCTCAACAGCAGTGAGTTCCAAGTAAACAGCACCTTGGCCTCCTCAACTATCAAACAAGGGAAAATACTAATTAGACAAGAGAGTTTGTCAGGTAAAGGTACCATCTAAGAGAATTTAGAACCAGCAATAAAATAAGTTGAGCTGGGGAAGACAATCCTCAATAAAGTAATAGGCGTAAAGATAAATACAGTGAAGAAACTCTAGGCATGGGGGTCAGGTTAGATAAGCAATAATATAAACATTGCACAGTAAGTCATGTTTGTCAATAAATTTCACCCATTTTTCTAACAAAAAGAAAGTATAAGATGTTATGGTCTCATTATTATTAAGGTCTTCAAAACTCAGGTTGTATAAAAATTACAGAATTATCAAAAAGATATTAGAACTGAGATCAAGAGAAAACAACTAAGATAGGTCTGTTCTATGGAGTTGAACTAGTCGTAGCAGTCACACTAGTAGTTATAATGCATCCACTGCATAATATGTACAAGTATATTTTGAGCCTTATAAATATTCTAAATTATTTATCCTCAGATCAACCATAATGAGTTAGATTCTATTAAGCTTTCCATTTTAGAGATAAGAAAACTGAGCTCTAAATAGGTTAATGGATTTGCTCTAGATGTGGACATTTAACTTGTGAAGTGTTTGAACTCAGGTTACCTGGCTCACAAATTTTTAGTTTTAACCTCTATCTAATGAGAAGAAAACAGAACATGAGGACACAGGGCCATGAGCGTCTCTCTGAAAGATCCAGAAGGGCTGAAAACAGCCCAGTCCCTCACTGCCCCACAGCAGAAATGCAGATAAAGAGCTCATAGCCCAGGCCCATGGTGCCTCTAGGGTCACACCTGAAGGAAGGAGTTCCAATATTCATTGTCGACACACAGACTTTACTCACAGTTGTGGTCCTGAAAATGGGGTTTACTAAGGAAATAAGTTGAAGAGTGAAGGACGCAAAGAATATCACCCTATACAAATCCAGGTTCTAGCCCAGCCCTCCCCAAGCACAGTTTCTCAATTAATCAATGTTCCAAGTTCAGTTCCGTATGATCCAGAAAGGTTTGCTTTGAAGCAGTTATAAATCAGCTTCTCCTTCCATCATCCAGCAAGAATAGCAAAACCTTTAACTATGGCCTTTTATCTTAGGGCTCCTCAGGTTACTCCTTGCCACAGTTTCTCCACAGCCATGCCACAGTCTTTTCCACCACCATCACTGGGATCTCTTTATCAGAGTCTCCCTCTGCTTCAGTCTCCCTCAAGTCTTGCTGCCCAGTGTGGAAAGAACTCTCTCTCTTATCCTAGTCCCACAGTTGTTCATAATTTGCAAGATCATGTCTGTAGTTAAGGTACCTTCCAGATGGGTGAAAGTAATGGCTAGAAAACCAACTTTAAGCTAACAATGCAACCACTGACTGTTCTACAGACTTCCACTGATGGATATCTGTCACAAAGGTCCAAGTGATGCCAACCATTTTCCTGCCCTTGTGTTGCTTCTGCCAAGAATGGTAACATAAGTGGAATGGTTTGGCTTTTTCACCCTTGGCTTAGAAAGGGCTTGTCACTTTATGACCCTACTCTCAAAACAACACATTAAAAAAAAAAAAAAAAGACAATGTAAAAGGAATGGATAATTAGAAACCATGTGTATGACAATTAATAGCCTTACAGTGGAAATTAGGAAGGGAAGGGAGGAAAGCATACGTTTCGTGAATGAATGAAAACCATCTCTTTTTAAACCTTCACTAAAATGTAATAAATACATATTTTTAAAATTAAGTTTTAAATAAAGCAAAAGGAACACCCTAAAATGAAATCAGAATGACCATTCCTCAAGCAATGGCGATGATTCTTGACCAGGCAAAAATCTCAATCATACCATTTCATTTAATTTTTTTATTAAAATTACTCAGATTTCATGGATTTTTTTTCTCGCTCCACTGTGCTCCTGTGATTTTTAAGATACCTAAGATTTGTAGGAAAACCAACATCAGAGGCTAGCACACTGTATAGAGAGAAGCAATAAAAATTGCAGGCGACGTCTCACCTTTTTAATGTCTATTTCAGCACCATGCTCACAGTTTCTCCTAAATTAACTCTTTCAACCTCATATTAATCATGTTGTTGTTGTTGTTGCTAGGTGTCCTTGAGTAGACTATGACTCAAAGCAATCCAAAGAACAACAATCTGAACCTTGCCCAATCCTGTGCCATCCTCATCATCTCTGATATACTTCAATCCATTATTACAATCCCTGTGTCAATCCATCTCCTTAAGATTCTCAGTCTCTTACATTAGCCTTTTTCTCCAAGCATAGTATCTTTTTCCAAAAAGTGACCCCTTCTGACAACATGCCCAAAATAAGTTTCAACATCCTTGCCTCTAACGGCACCCTGGTAGTACTTCCTCCAAGATGTATTTGTTTGTTATTTTGTCAGTCTAGTACATTCAGTATTCTTCACTAACACCATAATTAGAAATTAGTTTTTCTTCTGTCTTCCTTATTCACTGTTTAACTTTTAGATGCATAGGAAGCAGTTGAAATATCATAGATTGGATCAGGTTCACCTGTCAGTCTTTGCTTTTTAGTGGCACTGCAAACCCAAAGGCAAGCAGTTCAAATCCACCAGCTTCTCTGCAAGAGAAAGATTGGACAATCTCCTCCCATGCAATTAAACTGCCTCTGAAAACCCACTGGAGGGTCAGCTATGAGTCAGTTCTGACTCGACAGTACACAAACAGCAACAACTATATGAGAAATGCAATTTACAGATGAGGATATTGAAGCTCAGAAAGATAATGACTTGCCAAAGGTCACACACCCAATCTGACCGAATTTATACTCCAGATCACAATTTTCATTTTCTTAATTCATAACATTTTGCCTTCCAGGCAGGAGACTTAAATTCATTCAAAGACAATACCTGTTCTGCTCAGCCACTCCTAGTGGGTGGAGGTGGAGGAGAGCATGCTGCTGTGATGCTCAGTAGATTTCAGCGAAGTTTCTAGACTTAGGTTGACTAAGAAGGAAGTTCTGGAAATCTACTTCCAAATATCACCAATGAAAGCTCTATGGATCACAATGGTCCTACCTGCACCAATCCTGGCAGTGACTCTGGGCCTAGCAATATTTGGTTCTACTGTACATGTGGCATCCATGAGCCTGAGGTCCACTTGACAGCAGTTAACAAGTGACTATGGAAACCATTCTTTGGCGATAGAAAAACACAGCCATGTATAAAGAACATGTGTATCTGCATATTATTTTATAATGAAAGCCTGAGAAGATGCTATAAAACTGTAAATGTAAAAAATGCATTGAAAGTTAAATACTAATCAAATGTAAATACATAGCTATATATTATGCTATAATTAGTAAAAGGGTATTAAAATCTCACTTCCACTGTAAAATGTATCGACCTGATAAAGTAACAAAGAATTGCTTTAAAGTAAAAGCATTCTAACCTTGCACTTTCATGAAAATCATGTGTTCTAAGTGCTGACAGTTGTGTGATCTTCAGCCCAAAGAATGAGAAAGGAAGGAAGAATGTGAGAAGCAATTGAGAATGGATAAAAGCTGAATGTTGATGTTGCCTTCCAGGATCGCTGAAACCGAGTGGGTTGTTCATTCAGTTTAACCCTCTATTGCCTTGGCAAGCAAAAAGATCAATTATTTCACTTTAGCAAAATGTTTGCTGGCAATAACAGCTTACTGATATTTCAAACCATTTTTGTGAAGAAAGCAATTATGCAGGATTTTTTTCTTCTTCTCAAAACATAGGGAGGAAAGGCCAAAAAGAAAATTGCATCGAAACAAGACTGCAATCTGTGTTAAAAATCCACCCTTTATCTATTTTGAAAATAAGTGGGTTTTCTATATCTGTATCTATACGCTACAGAAAATATACAATTACACATGAAGGATAGGGTTTATTGTCTCAGATAGAAATCACAATCAATCCAGCTTAGTACATTGTTTAATTACATGGCTCTGAGCAAGCCACTTGATTTCCCTTTGCCCTTTGGTCTGCCCCCTAGTTGGGCACTACACAGAAACACCCTGAAAACCAGATGTTACATCAAAGCCAATATTTCCTGGAGGCCAGCCTTGCTGATGTCTTTGAAATACACTATATTTAGAAGTAGCGTGCAAATAAAATTGCTCAGATTAAACTCGCTTATTAGTGGTCCAGATGATAATCAAAGACAAACAGATGGTCGCTTAATGAATGTTATTGGAAGGAAGGCATCTTTAAATATAGGATTTGTGTGAAAAGTTTGTTTTTTCTTACAAGTTATTTTGATTTTTTTTTTTAGTGTTAGGGAATCTTGGGGGTGTAGTCATTAAGTACTTGCTGTTAATCAATAGGTAAAAGTATTGAATATACCATGGACTGCTAAGAAAAGAAACAGGTTTATCCTGGAGAGGGTGAAGCCAGGCGGTTCCTTGGAGGCAAGGATTCTGAGGCTTCGTGTGACATATTTTGTACATGCCGTAAGGAGGGACCAGTCCTTGGAGAGGGACGTCATGCTTGGGAGGGTGGAGGGATAGCACAGGAGAGGAAGACTCTCAATGAGATGATTGATTCAGTGACTGGGGTAATGGGGGTAGGTGTGTCAGAGACAATAAGATTGGCACAGGATAAAGCAGGGTTTATGGCTGTTGTACTTAGGGTCACTATGAGTCACAGGCGACTCGCTGGCACATAACAAAAACAACAACAAGCAGTTTAAACCCAGAAGCTGCATTTTGGGAGGAATATGAAGCAGAATACTTCCATGAAGATTAAATACAGCCTTGGGAACCCTATGGGGAAATTCTCCTGTATTTTATAGGATTCCTATAAGTTGGAATTGACAATAGCAAAGGGCTTGGTTTTTCTTATTGTATTAGAATGCTTGCATCTCATTCCATAATATGGCATTGTGCTTCGGTTAAACACACTGAGTGAGATCAATGCTTTTTCAAAGCTTTGAAAAGCCTAAGAAAGGATTCTCTAAGGTGGCCTGGTGGTAAGAAGCTTCACTGAAGTTCCAAAGGCATAGGGTTCTAATCCACCAGAGGCTCCACTGAAGAAGAATAGACAATTTCTTCCCATGTAATTTGCTGCCTCTAAAAACTCTCGGGAGGGCCAGCTATTGGTTGGTTTCAACTTGACTGTATACAATGAGCCTAACCTTTCGGGGGTGGAGGGGGCAAAGATGGGCAGTCTCCTCCCATTCAATGTATGGCCTTTAAAACCCACTGGATGGTCAGTTATGAGTAGATCTTTCTCAATGGCAATGAGGTGTTGGTCTAGATATTTTTTTAAAAATAAAATTATGACATTATACTAGAAATCAAAAACCTTAAAAGAAATCATATAATTATACAAACTGAACTCAGTTCACTGCTGTTTAGCAGGATCCAACTCATAGCAGACCCTTCAATGTGGTTCCAGAGGCTGTAGTCTCATGGGAAGGGGTTGCTCATTTTTCTCCTGCAGAGAAGCCAGTGGATTTGAACCAGCAAAGAGGCACCAGATTTGCTTAGCTGAACAACTTTCCTTAGACTATACCACCAGAGCTTGCTATAATTGTAGAAACCTAGAATATACGCAGAAATCACAGATACCAAGTACACCTTGTTCAATAGAAACCTGACATGTAAAAAAAAGTTGCACACTGTCAAAACAAGAAACAATTGTTTCTTTTACAAAACGATTCATGATAAAATTCTCTTTAATCCAAATGACTCTAACGTGTTCAAAACAGGATTCGATTGGTTTCCTTGTTTTTTCCTTTTCCCTTTCAAGAAACATGCTACTGTCCTAGCTCAGAAAAAGCATGCTAGTGGTCACATCTCCATTCTTTGAGGAGAGAGAAGGATTATAAATTATCCCTTAAAGCAGGCAAGATATTTCTCTACCTGATGACTTGAGACCTGGAACTAGTACCAACTCATGTAACTAGTATTAAATAATGTAATTAATACACTATTTATTGAACACAAAATATTCTTGATGTCTGTTATAATTTTGGGTGACTATACTTCAAGAAATCAAAAGATGAATTGCATTTGATAAATCTGCTGTCAGGGACCTTTCCAGAGTACTGAGAAGCAACAATGTCACTTTAGAGACTAAGGTGCAACTGGTCCAGTCTATGGTCTTTGCAATTACTGCTATGCATCAGAGAGCTAGATAGTTACTAGGGATGATGGAAGAAGAACTGATACCTTTGAACTGTGGTACTGGAGAAGAGTCTTGAACTTACCATGGATCACGATGAAAACAAAGCTGTCTTGAAGAGGGTGAAACCAATTTCTCCTTGGAGGCTAAGATTTTGAAACTATCTCACATATTTTAGGCATGTGGCCAGGAGGGACCGGTCCTTGGAGAAGAACATCATGTTCTGAAGGGTGAAGGAACAGTTCAAAAGAAGACAACCCTAGATAAGATGGATTGAGACAGTATATGGGGCAGTGAGGGTAGGTATGTTGGAGTCAGTGAAGCTGGCTCAGGACAGGGAAGACTTCAGAGCTACTGTACATATTTATTATGAGTTGCAGGCAAGTCGATGGCACACAACAACAACAACATATATATCATATTGGCTATTTCCAATAGTTCTGGGGGGAGGGATGTTTTTCTGAACATTGAAAATGTTTTGTTTTTATTTTTTTCATTGTTGCGCAATTTCTTCCCCCCACACCCGCAGTCTTCTCCAAATTGCCAACAGTTTGAAGCGCACGATTCAGTAAGGTTAATCACATTAGGTATGCTATGCAAACACTACTCATTTCCCTCATAGAAAATTTGTGCAGTTATATATCTACATCTATTGATAGGGAGTTCTGATGGCATAGTGGCAAGAAGCTGCACTGCAATCCCAAAGGCATGTGGTTTGAATCCACCAGCTGCTCTGTAGAAGGAGGATGGGCAATCTCCTGACATGTTATCAACTGCCTCTGAAAACCCATCAGAATGTCAGCTGTGGGTTAGATCTGACTCAATGGTACACAACCACAATGGCACAACATATATTGATAGGCAGATATGATGTTGCTATTGTTCTTAAGTACCATCAAGTCAACTATGACTTTTGTTGCTGTTATTGTTGTTAGGTGCCATCAAGTATGACTTACAGCAACTCTAAGAACAGCCAATATGAACCGTGACCTATCCTTTGCCATCATCACTGACACATTAGAGCCCATTGCTGGAGTCAACCTGTCTGTCAGTCTACCTCCTTGAGGGTCTTCCTTTCCTTCAATCCATGGCAACCCTATAAACAATCGATCTGAATCTGCCCTTTCCTGCATCATACTCAGCATCTTTGAAAAATTCAAGCTCACTGTTCTGTCACTGTGTCAGCCCATCTTGTTGAGGGAGTTCCTCTTCTCCTCTGACCTTCCACCTTCCTGAGAATCATGTCTGTTCCCAAGGACCAGTCTCACCTGACAGCATACCCAAATGTGCGACAAAGTTTCACCAACCTTATGTCCAAGGGACACCTTGGTTGCACTTCCTCCAAGACATAGTCATTTGTTCATCTGGCAATCGGAGAGATTATTCAGGGCTCTTCTCCCACAGCACCATTCAAAGACATGATTCTTCTTCTTTCATCTTTATTCATTATCCAATTTTCAGATGCATAGGAAGCAGTTAAAAATACCTACTCCTGGATCAGGTACACCTTGGGTTTTAAATTTATTTAATTGCCCTAACCCTTTGGAGAGGGCCTTGGCAGTAGATTTTCCCAATACAACATGTCTTTCAATTTCTTGACAACAACCAAGGGTGTTGATTATTCATCCAAGTAATATTGTGTCACCCGCACAACATAGGTTGTTGATGAAACTTCCTCCAAACCTCAAGCCATATCCTTCTTCATGTAGTCTTGCTTCCTGAATGATTTTCTCAGCACACAGATTTGATATATGTGGAGAAAGGATGTAACCCTGACACACGCCTTTCCAGATTTTAAAGGATGAGTTGTCCCCTTGTTTAGACAATAGCTTCTTGGCCTATATATAAGTTTTGTATGAGCATAATTCAGTGCTTTGTGAAACTCACTCTTTTTTGTATCAGTCACAATCTGTCATAACCAATATAGTAAAATGCATTTGCATAGTCAATAAAACACAAATTGACGTTCTTCTGGTATTCTTTACTTTCTGCCAAGATCCATCTGATCTGACATCATCAATGATTTCTCTCATGTCAGAACCCAGCTTGAATTTCTGATAGTTCTTTGTCCATGTACTGTTACAGCCATTATTTAATAATGTTCATCACAATTATTATTGAATATGATTTTAATAATATTATTCATTAATTTCCAAATTCTGTTGAATTATATTCTTGGAGACTGGGGACCAATATGAATATTGCCCAGCCAGGTGGTCAAATAGCTGGCTTCTATATTTCTTCACATAATTGTCAATGGAATGTGGAAATTATCGTACAAGATCATGCGTATCACACACAAGCAAAATCCTGCTGAAGATTATCCAGAAACAACTAGAAAAGTACATGGGCAGACAACTACCAAAATTACAAGCTGAGTTTAGAAGAGGTTGTCACACTAGAGACATTATCACCAATGTCAGACGGATCTTGGCAGAAAGCAAAGAGCATAAGAGAGATATCCTAGCTGTGTTTTATTGAATATGCAAAGGCATTTGACTGTATGGATCAAAACAAATTGTGGTTAATCTTCAGGAGAATGGGAATCCCAGAACACTTGATTGTCCTTACACAAAACCTATACTTGGAGCAGAAAGCAGTTATCAGAACAGAGCAGGGAAACAATGCCTGGCTCAAAATCATGGTTTAAAATCAGGAATGTCTTAGCAATAGCAATAAGACAAGAGAAGGGAATAAAAGGTATCCAAATAGGCAATGAGGAGGTAAAATTATCCCTCTATGCTGATGACATGATAGTATACTTAGAAAACCCTAAAGACTCAGCAAGAAAACTATTGGACGTAGTTGACCAATTC
>NW_006399785.1:8393829-8408206 GCF_000299155.1 Elephantulus edwardii
ATGATGTCCCTCTCCAAGGACCCGTCCCTCCTGGCAACATGTCCAAAGTATGTCAGACGAAGCCCCAGAATCTTTGCCTCCAAGGAGTAGATTAAGGAATAATGATGTCAGTTTGAGGACTAAAGTGTGTCTGACTCAGGCCATGGTCTCTCCAATCGCTTGTTCTGTATCTCAGCACTGAAAATTGATAAGGATGACAGAAGAATAATTGATGCCTTTGAGTTGTGGTACTGAAGAAGAGTACTAAATATCCCATGGACTGCTAAAAGAACAAACAAGTATGTCTTGGAGAAGCCACAGTGCTCCTTGGAGGCAAAGATATTGAAGCTCCATCTCACATATGTTGGACAAGTTGCTAGGAGAAGCTATTCCTTGGAAAGGAACATCATGCTTGGAAAGATGGAGGGTCAACAAAAGAGAAAGACCTTCAACCAGGTGGACTGACATGGTGACTGCCGCAATGGGTTCTAGTGTGTCAGAAAGTATGTCGATGGCAGGGGGTAGGACAGGAGCAGACCTGCTGTTCACAGGGTCTCTATGGGTTGTACTCAACTCAGTGACACCTCACAACAATAAGCAGTGATGCTCTTGAAGCATCTAATCTCTCTCTATAAGGGAAAACCTGATTTCTAACTTTTGCCCATTTCCTTTATTTATTCAGGACACTCTGGCTGCTTAGGGAGCGCTGGTGACTTAATATAAGGAATCGTACTTGTTGTTGTTGTTATGTGCCATCGAGTCGTTTCCGACTCATAGCGACCCTATGCACAACAGCTCTAAACCCTGCTCTATCCTGCGCCAACCGCACTGCCTCTGACACACCCATCCCAATTACCCCAGTCACCGAATCAATCCATCTCATAGAGGGTCTTCCCCTCCTGCGCTGTCCCTCCACCCTCCCAAGCATGATGTCCTTCTCTAAGGACTGCCATGACCTGTATCAGGCGCACCTTAGTCTCCAGAGAGACACTGTTGCTCCTGAGTACCTTTGAGAGGTCCGTAACGGCAGTCTTTCCCATCGCGATACACTTTCTTGCTGAATTCCTGACTGCTGGTACCAAGAGTGTTGACTGTGGAGCCGAGCAAAGTGAAGCTGTGAACACTCTCAATCTCTTCGTTATCCATCCTGACGCTGCCAATTGGTCCAGTGGTGAGAATCTTTCTACCAATGCAAAAATATGTGGTTTGAATTGAGGGGCTACTCCATAGGAGAAAAATGGTCAGTCTCCTCCCATGTGATTAACTGTCTCTTAAAACCCACTGGAAGCTCATTATGGGTCAGTTCTGACTTCACGGTACAGAACAGCAACAACAACATGACTGATTCATAGATTCTAATGACACCGGCAAAATTTCTGAAGGATGAGCAATGAGTTCTTTCTAGCCAGCACAGCTGTCACTAAAACTGAAAACAAAAGAAAGAAGATATTGAGATTATTAAAATTAGAGTCTTTCAAGGAAGGCACTACAGAGGCAAAGTTTAGAGTTCTCTGAGGAGGTGGTCCCCAGTGGGTTCTGACAAGATACCCATGAACCCGAGAAGCAGGTCTCTCAGGAGGAGGTGTGGCTGATACTGGTGGCACTCAAGTGAGGCAAAATGTCAAATTTAACTGTCTCTGTGCTGCCCTACTCTTTTTACTTTGGGCTTGGATGGGTGGGGTGGGCGGAGGTTGTTGTGAGGTGTTTTATCCCATGAAGAATAAGTTCAAGGCTTGATAGTACAAGAAAGTACTATTGTGATAGTACACTGTGATGCCCTCATCTTTCAAAACTTCTACTCCACTGTTCTTCTGTCCCAGATGTCTTTTGTTCTCCTGATGCCAAGCTTGCTTCTTAGCATCAAATATTGAATTCATGTTCTCATTAAAAGGAAGAGGAGGGCCAGGCCAGCTAATTCTATTTCCTCTAAACAATTTCCTCAAAAGACCCTCTTATGATCATTTACTTGCATGTCATTATTCAGAATTGTGTCAAATGGTCACTCTCTGCTACAAAGGAAACTGAGAAATGCCTTCGTTGGCTAGGCACCCTACCACAGCAACTTAAGTTCAGCTAATTTGAAAAAAGGGATGGCCAATACTGATTTGTCGCAAAAGATAAGCCACCCTTCTTCACACTTTCTGTTTTTAAGTTATCGTGTTCTTCCCTTTATTTTATTCAGCTATTTTTCCTCTGCTTCTTCTTATTCTTACCTCTCCTCTTGTTCACTGTATCAATCAGATGATAGAACTAACAGGGAACTGTGTATGTGTCTTTCAAGGAATTCACTTTGGACTTATTGGAGATAGGTAGGTAAGTCTTCATGTATTCCTCGGGTAAGCTGTCAGGAAGGGCAAGATGCACACTTTCAAACACTACCTAATTATTTAGTCTACAGGCAGACTTACTTGTTCTTAAGGGACATCGCAGTTCTGTTAAGGCTTGTCAACTGGATAAAACTCACCCAAATACTCAAGAATGGAATTTGTTACTATTTTAATGAATTTCAGATGCTCATTATTTCTGCAAATTAAATTCACATGGCATCTCAATTACTATTCAATTGAATAACAAGGGACAACTGTCAAGACAAGCTCACAGGTACAACTCACCATGACACTTGCCAATTTCTTATCTCCATCTCCTCTGTGGGCACCATTCACATGAAGTCACAGTGAGAAGGATTTCTCTAGAAATGTACCATGTGAAAGCCCTATGTCTTCACTGCTTCTATTCTTTACGAGTCTCTCAAGGAACATTTACCTGGACTCGTGCTTGACTATAACAGTTTCTCTGAGCTTAGTGAGAGTTTAGGTCATTACTACACATTTCCTGGATAAGAAAGACTATTGTAGTGTATATGGAAGTGAAACAGATGCCACTTCATCAACTTGAAAAATGATCAATGCAAGGTACATTGCTGTTGTTATTGTTATGTGCCTTCAAGTCACCTGCAAATCATAGTGACCCTAGGCACAATAGCTCTGAACCCTGCCTGCTCTATCCTGGGCCAATCTCATTGTCTCTAACACACCTACTCGCATTACCCCAGTTACTGTGTCAATCCATCTCATCCAGAGTTTTCCTTTCTTGTATTGTCTCTCTACCTTTCCAAGCATGATGTCCTTCTCTAAGGACTGGTCCCACTTGACAACATGCCCAAAATATGTGAGACAGAGCCTCAAAATCCTTGCCTTCAAAGAGCAGCTTGGCTTCACCTGCTCTAGGACAGACCTGCAACTCGAGGCTTAATTTGTTCTTCAGTTTATTTAGCTTAAGAAATGTCAAGCAAGTTCAACCCTTTTGATTTTCTGACTCAAGCCCTTTGCATATTTCATCACAATACTTTACTTTGTCTTCTCGAGTGCCCCTGTGATACCTCATGTTCAGTTCCTTAACTATCTCGTTTCTTCTCTTTCGTTTGGCCTTCTGGTGCTCTATGTAATATTAAAAGTCTGTTCCAACATCCATCTTGGTCTTTTCTTCCTCTTTAGTCTTTGTAATAATTTTCTGCATTCTTCATTGGAAATATTTTTTTCTATCATCCCACAAATTTTCTGGCTTATCAGTGTCCAAGCCCAAAAACCGACTCCTGAGATGTTTTTTTTTAATTTACGTGGACTGGATCGAGGCTTAAATTTTGGTAATTGTGGATTTGATTTAGTTTCCTTTAGCTTAGATTTGAACTTGCATGTGAGTAGTTTATGATCTATTCCACAATCAGCACTGGGCTGAGTTTTCACAGTTGATATTGAGCTTCTCCAGTGATTATTTCCACAGATGTAGCTAATCTGATTATTGTGCAGGCCATCAAGTGAGGTTCATGTGTACAGTGGCCATTTATGTTAATTTTAAAAGGTATTTACAATGAATAAATCATTGACTGTACAAAATTCTATCATTTTATCTCCAGCCTCACTTCTATCACTAAGCCCATGTTTTCTGCCTACTGATCTTTTTTCTCTGTTTCCAACTTTTGTATTCCAGCCACCTATTATTATTAATGTATCCTGGTTGCATCCCAGAACATTTAATCGTGCTAATGCAAAACCTATACTTGGACCAAGAGGCAGTCGTCAGAACAGAGCAGGGCAACACTGCATGGTTCAAAATTGGGAAGGGTGTACACCAGGGATGTGTCCTATCTCCATACCTTTTCAACCTGTATGCAGAGCAGATTATCCGAGAGGCTGGGCTCTATGAGAAGAAGTGTGGCGTCAGGATTGGTGGAAGATCTATTAATAATCGGCGTTATGCAAATGACACAATCCTGCTTGCCGAAACTGAGGAGGACCTCATGCACTTGCTGCAGAGGGTCAAGGACTTCAGCCCTCAGTTTGGACTGAGGCTCAATGTCAAGAAGACAAAGATTCTCACCACTGGATCAATTGGTAGCATCAGGATGGATGGTGAAGAGATTGAGGTTGTTCACAGCCTCAGTTTGCTCGGCTCCATGATCAATACTCTTGGCACCAGCAGCCAGGAAATAAAAAAACGCATTGCGATGGGAAAGTCTGCTGTTAAGGACCTCTCTAAAGTACTCAAGAGCAACGGTGTCTCTCTGGAGACAGGTCTGTCTGATACAGGCCATGGTCTTTGCAATCACTTGTTATGCGTCAGAGAGTTGGACAATAACTAGGGAGGATAGAAGGAGAATTGATGCCTTTGAGCTGTGGTGCTGGAGAAGAGAATTGAATGTAGCATGGACTGCCAAGAAAACAAACAGATTCATCCTGGAGAGAGTTAAATCAGGCTGCTCCTTGGAGGCAAGGATTCTGGGGCTTCGTCTGACATACTTTGGACATGTTGTAAGAAGAGACAGGTCCTTGGAGAGGGACATCATGCTTGGTAGGGTGGAGGGACAGCGCAGGAGGGGAAGACCCTCTATGAGGTGGATTGATTCAGTAACTGGGGTAATCGGGATGGGTGTGTCAGAGGCAAAGTGATTGACACAGGATAGAGCAGGGTTTAGGGCTGTTGTACATACGGTCGTTATGAGTCGCAAGAGACTCGACAGTACATAACAACAACAACAACATCCTGGTTGCATGTTCAATTGATTTCTGACTGTGAAAGTTTAGAAATTAGGGAAAGATGAAAATATAGGAGCTTTGAACTTCAAAAAAAAATTGAAAGCTACCATTTCTAACTCTCCTCTAGTCTTCCTTTTTTAAGTATATTGGACAAACATTAGAATTTTTTCACCCTGTAATTGACTGAATTTGAAATCTATCTTCTACACCTGTGCAACTTCAAAAACACTATTACTTTCTTCATCTGTTGTTGTTGTTAGGTGTCATAGAGTTGAATCTGATTCAATGTGACCCATGAACAACAGATCTGAAGCCTGTCCTATTCTCTGCCATCCTCACAATCTGACACACTTGAGTCCACAGCTGCAGTAACTGTGTCAATCCACCTTGTTGAGGGTCTTCCTCTCTTTCACTGACCCTCTATCTTCCCAAAGATGATGTTCCTCTCCAAGCAATAATATCATCTAGCGACATGTCCAAATTATGATAGTTGAAGCTTGGCCATTTGGGGCTCTGAGAACATGCTGGCTACACTCTCCAGGTTTATTTGTTCTTTTGGCAGTTTATTGAATATTCAGTCCTCTTCTCCAACATGACAACTCAAAGGCATCAATTCTTCTTCTGTCATCCTTATTCATTGCCCATCTCTCAGATGGATAGAAAGTGATTGAAAAGACTGTACTCTGAGTCAGGAGCATTCCGGTTCTTGAAATTTCTCTGTGTCCCTCAGTCCTTTTGGTACAGTGATTCTGTATATCCCTTTCTTCTGATGCTTTCAGGTCATTCAATATATTGCCCATAGAATGTTTCAATATTGCAACTTGAAAGCTTAAATTTGTTTCACATTTCTTTCAGCTTGAGAAATTCAGAGTGAGTTCTTCCCTGTTTGTTCTCCAATTCCACCTATCTCTACATTCCATTACAATACTTTGCTTTCTCTTCTAGAGTTGCCCTTTGAAATCTTCTGCTCAGAATTTTTACTTTGACATGTTTCCTTTTGTTTTGCCTTCTTGACACTCTAGTGCAATTTTCAGAGTCTTTCAGTTGTTTCTTTGTAAATGACATTTCACTTTCTTCATGGATGATATCATTTATATCATCTCACACCTCAACTAGTCTTCCTTTGATCATTGGTGTTCAACAAAGATGATTTTGAAATTCAGATGGAATAGATTTAAGATCATATATTGGTTCTAGTGGACTTATGTTAATTTCCTTCTGTCTCAATTTGAACTTACATATTAGTAATTGATGGTCTTATCCACAGTCCACTCCAGGCCTACTTTAGACAACTGATGTTGAGCTTCTCCAATGATTTCTTCCACAGATATAGTCAATCTGAGCATGAACCAATGGTAATGAAGGAAGAAATGGAACTGCATTGAAGGCATTAACAAAAAATAAGGCCCCAGGCATACTAATTGACTTGTTTCAATTAACAGATGCAGCCTTTGATGCACTCAACAGTCTATTTCAGTAAATTGGGAAGAGGTCATTATTTGTTCCCATTCCCAAGAAAGTGATCCAACAGAATGTGGAAACTATCAAACAATATCATTAATATCACATGCAAGCAAAATACTGCTGAAGATGATTCAAAAACGACTGGAACAGTACATAGACAGGGAACTTCCTGAAGCTCAAGCAGGATTTAAAAGAGGCCGTGGCACTAAGTGTATCACTACTGATATCAGATGGATCCAGGCTGAAAGTAAAGAATACCAGAAGAATGTCTATTTATGTTTTATTGACTATGCAAATCACTTTGACTATGTGTATAATAACAAGTTATGGATAGCATTGAGAAGAATGGGAATCCCAGAGCATTTAATTGTGCTCATGCAAAACCTACAACAAGAGGCTGTCCTGTGAACATATCAAGGGTGTTTAAATTTAAGAATGAAATGTGTCCTCGTTGTTTTCTCTCTGCATACCTATTCAATCTGTATGCTGGGCAAATTATTCAAGGAGTTGGAGTCTATAAAGATGAATATGGCATCAGGATCAGAGGGAGACTAATCAATAACCTATGTTATGCATCTGGCACAACCTTGATTACTGAAAGTGAGAAAGACTTGAAATACTTGTTGCAGAAGATCAAAGAATAGAATCTTCAATATGGATTGTATCTCAATGTCAAAGAAACAAAGATTCTTGCCACTGGACCTATGAGCAACATCATGATGGATGGGCAAAAGATTGAAACTGTCGATAATTTCATCTTACTTGAATTCACAATTAACACCCTTACTACCAACATTAAGGAAATCAAGAGATATATATTGCACTGTGGAAGTCTGCAGTCAGAGACCTCACCAAAATATTGAGGAGTAATGGTATCAGTTTGAAGGCTAAGGTGTGTCTGTTTCAGGCCATAGTCTTTCTAAACAATCGCTATGCATCTTAGAGCTGGACAGTGAATATGGATTACAGGAAAATAATTGTTACCTTTGATGTGTGGTGTTGGAGAAGAGTACTGAGCATAGCACGGATTGACAAAAAAACAAACAAATATGTCTTGAAGAAGATACAGGCACAGTGTTTTTTGGAGGCAAAGATGATGAGGCTCTGCAACACATATTTTGGGCATGTTGCCAGGAGGGGCTGTTCTTTGGAAAAAGACATGATGCTCAGAAAAATAGAAGAACAGTGAAGTAAAGGAAAATCCTCTATCAGGTGGATGGACATGGTAACTGTCAAATGGGCTCTAACGTGTCAAGAAGGGTGAGGATGCACAGGATAGGCCAGCATTCAGATCTACTGTTCACAGAGTTGCTATGGGTCATATTTGACTTGACAGCACCTAACAACAACACTAAGCTATCAAACTAACATCATTGCTCCTCAGTAATTTGGAGAGGTCCCCAACTGTAGTACGAAATAATAACAAAAGCCTCATCTCTCTGTGTTTGTGAAAATAACTGAAGCGCACTCAAATGAGAACAAAGTAAGACTTTTAAGGAGACTTTGCCATAGCAAAGGAGTCAATCATTATAATTACATTTTAGAGAGATTTAAAAGCAGATAGAAATTTAGACAAGATTTAAGATGGTGAAAAAAGGGAAGGCTTCTTGCATACCTTTATTGGAAGCTTTTACCTGAGAGGGCTGGAGACAGGTTAACTTAAAGAAGGCAAACTATGTGGTTCAGCTGTTGTTGTTGCTGCTGCTGTGTGCCTTTCAGTCACATGTGACTCATACTGACCCCAGGAACAATAGCTCTGAACTCTGTCCAATCCTGAGCCAGTCTCATCGTCTCTGACATACCTACCTCCATAATCTGAGTTATTGTGTCAGTCCATCTCATCTGGGCTCTTCCTCTCCTGTGCTGATCCTCCACCATTCCAAGCACAATATACTTCTCCAAGGACTAGTCCCTCCTGGCCATGTACCCAAAATATGTGAGGTGGATCTTCAAAATCTTTGCCTCCAAAGAGTAGCTTGGTTTCACCATCTCCGAGAAAGACCTGTTAGTTCTCTGGACTGCTTATGTTCAAAACTCTTCTTTACATCACAACGCAAAGACATCAATTCTTCTTGTGTCATCCCTAGTCATTGTCTCTAATGCATAACAAGTAATTGCAAAGATCATGGCCTGTTTCAGGCTCACTTCCATCTCCAGACTGACATTGTTGCTCTTTAGCACTCTAGAGAGGTCACTGAGAGCCGATTTTCCCAGTGCAACTCATCTTTTGATCCTGACTGCTGGTGCCAAAAGTTTTGATTGTGGAGCCAAGAAAGTGAAGCCATTAACAATCTCAATCTCCTCTCCATCATGGATATCAACTGGGCCAGTGGTGAGAATCTTTGTTTTCTTGATGTTAAGCTTTGATTCCTATTGAAGATTACAGTCCTTGACCTTCTACAGGAAATGCTTCAGGTCTTCCTCAGTTTTAGCAAGCAAGGTTATGGCATCTGTATAACACAGGTTGTTGATGAGTCTTCCTCCAATTCTGATGACACATTCCTCCTCACAAATCCCAGACTCCTGAGTAATCTGTTCTACATATAGATTGAGAAGGTATGGAGACCAGCTGAATCCCTGACGCACTCTTTTTCTTATTTTGAACCATGCAGTGTTTCCTTGCTCTGTTCTGAGGACTGCTTCCTGATTGGTTCAGCATGAGCACAATTAAGTGTTCCAAAATTCTCATGCTTCTCAGTATTAGCCACAATTTGTTGTGATCCACACAGTTAAATGCCTTTGCTTTATCAATAAATTACAAATAAACCTTGTCCTGGTATTCCCTCTCAGCCAAGATCCATCTGACATTAGCTATGATGTCCCTACTGCCACGGCCTCTTCTAAACCCAGCTTGTACTTCTGGTAGTTCTCTGTCAATGCACTGTTCCATCAGTAGTTCGACAAAAGGAGCATAATTGACTTCTCTAGCTTGGAAGTAAGGGCAAAAATTAAGGAAGCTGTCAGTTCTTGATCATGTTCCAACAGTTTGGAGCTTCTTACTACAGAGACTGTGGTTTGATGTCCTGAGCTTATTACTGCAGTCTGTGGGTCAGAGTTGTATTATATAAGATTTGAACATTGTTCATTTACAGGTCAGTCTCTTTAGTTGTAATGAGGCTTAAATGAGGGAATACATTGAAAAGCACTTAACATACAGACTAGCATGTTATAAGGTTATTGACTAAGAGGCAGAAAGCTGATCATGGTGACACAGAGCTGTTAGCATCTCTCAGAAAGGACCAGAGGGTGTGAGAATAACACAGACTCTCACCACCCCAGAGCAAAAAGCAAATAAAGAGCCCATCGCCCAGACCCATGGTGCCCATAGAGTCCCACCAGCAACTCATTGCTGACTCAAAGTTGTGGTACTAAGAATGGAGGTTATTAGCTAAGTAAGTTGGAGAGTGGAGGAGGCAAAAAATGTCACCTAATATAAGTCCAGGTTGTAGTCCAAGTTTCAAGGCACAGTTCCTCAATTAGTTCACACTCCAGGTTCAGTTCAGCAACACAAATTCAAGAAGCCTCTGACTTCCTCAGTCATCCAACAATGTTTGCCTCATAGCAGCTATAAGTCAGCTTCTCCTTCAAGCATACAGTGTGGCCTTTATCTCAGGGCTTACTGTGTTTACACCTTGCCACAGTATCTCCACAGTAGTGTCATAGACTCTCCGCTACCAGGGTCTCACTCTTACCAGGGTCTTGCTCCAGTCTCCCTCAAGTCTTGCTGATACAAGTCTTGGTCACTTCAGGTTCTGCTGCTACAAGCAAGCTCGCCTCAAGTCTTGCTACCTGGTCTGGAAAGCACTCTTTCACTTATCCTAGTCCCACAGCTACTGATGATTTGCAAAACCATGTCAATTTGTAAGATTAAGTGTGTGTAGTTAAGGTAGTTGGAGACCAAGGGGGTTTAGCTGTAATGGCTAAAAAAAGCCAACTTTCACAATGCTGTGTTGTTGTTTTTTTTTTAAATTGCCGTTGAGTACACAGTAGTAAGGAGCCAACCAAAAGGCATGCTGTTCAAACCTGCCAGTTGCTTCATGGGAGAAAGATATACCATCTCCTCCTGTGCGCTTTATTGCCTCTGATAAACTACTAGAGAGTCAGCTATGAATCGGTTCCAAGTCAACAGCAAATAACAACAACAGCATACTCTAGACTAGGGAGCGTTTCTGGCATAGTTCATAAAGTGTTAAACTGCTAACCCAAAGGTCTCACCTCTCTGTTGGTTCAAATACGTCAGCGGCTCCACAGGAGAAAGATGAGCAATATCTTTCTGTGTGATTGATAACCTCAGAAACCCTAAGAGGGGTGATAGGATATCAGTTCCAATTCAATGGCAATAATTCTGTTCCAATTATATGAAAATAAAAAAAGAGATATATTAGTTGTTGTTAGGGGCCATCAAGTTGCTTGGGACTCACAGCAACCCTACGTACAATAACTTTTTTCATGAGCCAATTTCATTGTCTCAGACACACCTACTAACATTACCCCAGTCACTGATTCAATCCATCTCTCCAGGATTGTCTTTCCTTGCTCTGTCCCTCCACCCTTCCAAGCCTGAGTTCCTTCTCCAAGGACTGGTTCCCTCCTGGAAAGATTTGCAAAGTATATGAGATGGAGTCTCAAAATCTCTGCCTCCAAAGAGCAGCCTGGTTTCACCCTCTCCAGGAAGATCCTGTTTGTTCCCTTAGTATTTTCAATACTCTTCTCCAGGACCACATCTCAAAGGCATCAATTCTTCTTCTATCAACCTTAGTCATTGTGCAGCTTAGTACGATGCATAGTAAGTAATTGTGAAAACCATGGGTTGGATTAAAGACACTCTAGTCTCTAAACTTCAGTACTCTGAAGAGGTCCCTGACTGCAGATTTTCCCAGTGCAATTTTTTTTTTTTAAATTTCCTGGCTACTGGTACCAAGAGTGTTTATTATGGAACCACAAGATGAAGCTGTTAACAATCGCAATCTCTTCTCTACCCATCATGGTGCTGCCAATTGGCCGACTGGTGAGAATCTTGTTTTCTTGATCTTGAACTTCAATCCTTATTGGAGGCATCTGCAGCAGACAGCTCAGAGTCTCCTCAGTTTCAGTAAACAAGGTTGTGTTATCTGAATAATGCAAGTTGTAAATGAATCTTCCTCTAATCTTGATCCTGGACAAGTTGGTGAATAAAACAATATACTCATTCAGCAAATCTACTATAGGGGGCCTGTTTAAATAAAATTTTTCTTTTCTACTGGTTTACTTACAAAGTTCATATACATTATTTTTCACACTGGATTTTTCTCATTTCCTTTATTCACCCCTCCCTCCATCCATCAAATTGTGCCACCTTATGATTAACTCCCTCTACCTCCTACTCCGCCCATCCTCACCCCTCGGCTCCCACCCTCCACCCCTTGGATCCTTATACCCATTCTACAATAGTGGTCTCCTACAGTGTTTGTCCTTGTGGAACTGAGTTAGTTCACTCAGCATAATGCTCTCCAGTCCCTTCCAAGTGAGGTAGTAATTTACAAAATCATTGCTCCTGCGTGCTGCATAGTATTTCATTGTGTGAATGTATCATCATTTCTCAATCCACTCAGTTGTGGTTAGACATTTGGGGTATCCATGTTCTTGTGATGGTGAATTACACTGCTATGAACATTGGTGTACAAGTCTCCGTTTGTACCTCAGTTATCATTTTCTTGGGACCATATAGAATTTCTATGTTCAGCTTTTTAAGGAAAAGCATAACTGTCTTTTAGAGTGGTTGTACCATTTTATAATCCCATCAACAATGTATAAGAGTTCATATCTTGCCACATCCTCTCCAACATGTATTACTTGCTGTCCTGTTAAACTTTGCCACTGCTACTGGAGTGAGATGGTATCTCATTTTGGTTTCGATTTGCATCTCTCTTTTTGCCAGTGATTAAGAGCATTTCTTCATGTATCTGTTGGCCCTCCAAATATCTTCCTCTGTGAAAATTCTTCCCATGTCCTGTCTTTTGTCCATTTTCTAACTGTGTGATCAGTCTTTTTCTTGTGGAGGCCCTACAGGATTCTGTAAACTTTTGATATGAGATCTTTGTCTGAAATGGTATTTCCAGATGTTTTCTCCCAGTCAAAAAATTTTCTTTTCACTCTGTTGGAAAATATTTCTTGATGCACACAGGGATTTAATCTTTAGAAGGTCCCATTCATCAATTTTATCCACTCCAGATTGTTCATTTCTAGCTGTATTTTGGCAGTCTCTTTATACCATAGACTAGGTCGTCTAAGCTTGATCCCAGTTTGTCTCTGATAAACTTTATGGGTTTGGGCTTTACTCCCCAGTCTCTGATCCACCTTGAGCAGATTTTTGTGTATGATGTGAGAGATGTAGATCCTGTTTTAGCTTTCTGCAGGTAGCAGTCCAGTTTTGCCAGCAATATTTCCACATTTGATAGGTTTCATTTCCTTGTTGAATATTAGTTAACCAAAGATAGCTGGGTCCATTTCCGGATTTTCAATTCTGTTCCATTGGTCTATGTGTCTGTCATTGCACCAGCATCATGCTGCTTAGGTTACTACCGCTGTATAGTAGGTTTTGAAGACTCCTGATTTTGAGGACCATAAATCCAAAAGATATATGTCATACATATAAATAAGCAACTGCAATATAATTTTGAAAGGCAAGAAGTGACAGAAAGCAAAGGAAAGATCAGTTGGTTCAGCCTAGAGATCAGTAAATGTTCACAGCAGAAGTTGCTCACATGAATTGAACTTCAAATGATTGGCACTTTCATAAGTACATAAACAAGAAAGGGCCTTGCAAGCACACAGAACAGTGTGGGTAAATTAGTAGAGGCGTGGAAGAGCAGAGCATGCTTGAAGAAGATTAACATGCTCAACGTGAATGAAACACGTAGTGTGAGATGGGTTGAAGTCACTGAGGTCAACAAAGATAGAGAAAGGATAGTACATCACTATCTTCACCTCTCATGAACACTGGCTGATATGGCTTGTTCAAACGTTTGGCCTTTATCCTGGAAGCTATGGGGGAGCAGGCTTCCAACTCTGCTTTTGGCCATGAAGCAATTGTACTGTAAATTGATAAAACAGTGCTTGTATTTACTTGTCCAAAAGCCAGACACAGCAAATGTACGTGTCCCCATGGAAATGTGCTTTGCCAGGATCATCAGTAATCAGGCAGAGTGGGGACAGAGGGATTACACATAGCAAAAAGAAGTCAACCATAGCGCCCAACCCAGCACATCACCTTACATCACACATGGATGAAATTACAGGGAATTTAGGAAGGAGTAAAACTTTCTTAGCTGAAATGAACATATCTATAAATATTTCACTCCTCTTCTTTCCATACGTACCCACTGCACCCTATTTAACAGAACTATTTCCTCATCTTTGAAGCCCTTGAACATCCTATTCTCTTGGTTGTCTTTCCATGTTTCTGGTTGCTGATTTTCAGTCTCTTCTACTGGTCTTTATTCATGCTGGAAGCCTACATTTCAATCCTTAGACCTGTTCCAATACTCATTCCCTAAGTGGCTCTGCCCAAATGTTTCACTTTAAATACCACCAATGTGTATTTAATTTTTAATTAAATTTCATTTAATAATTCTCAAAATAATGCCTCCAGAACCAGTCTCCCCTTGAATTCCAGAGTCTGTCCAACGGTTTGCTAAATATTCTACCAAAATGCTAGACAGCTCAAACTTCACAAGGATAAGACCTAATTTTTTTGTTTTCCCATCAAAATCTGTCGAGTGGATGTGCTCGTTATTGTCTCACTTATGGCAACATTAATGTATAAAAACAGAAACAGTGCCCAGTGCTGGGTTATAGTCATGATTTAAGTTGACAAATCTATCTTGAAGAATGTGTAAGTCTATGGGGGAGAGAATAGTCTA
>NW_006399785.1:8408536-8410939 GCF_000299155.1 Elephantulus edwardii
GTCCTTGAAAAGAAGTGTCATGATGGGAAAGGTATAAAGTCTGTTAAAAAAAGGAAGATCCTTAATGAGATGGATTGGCATTGCAACTACTCACCAGTCTTAAGCAGAACATAGATCATAGGGATAGGGCAAGATTTGTATCTGTTTGTTCTTCACAGCTGTGAGATGTAATTCACTTGAAGACACCTAACAACAACATTGTCCTTATCATGTCAATTCATCTCAGTGAGACATAAATCATATTATCTCTTTCATTCTACTTAAAATTTCAAATAGCTTCTCATTTTACTTACAATAAAAGCCCAAGTTTTTACAGTATCCTGTTGTTGTTGTTGTTGTTGTGTGCCATAAGACTCACAGTAACCTTGTGTACATTAGCTCTAAAACCTTCCTATCCTGAGAAAATCTCATCACCTCTGAAAGACCTAATCCCATTTTTCCAGTCACTGAGTCAATTCATCTCATCCAGGGTCTTCCTCTTCTGCACTGTTACTCCACCCTTCCAAGCATGATGTCCCTCTCCAAGGATTGGACCCTCCTGGCAATGGACCTAAACACATCTGTTTGTTCTCCCGGAGGTCCATGGTATGTTCAACACTCATCTCCAGCACCACAACTCAAAGGCATCTATCCTTCTTCTGTCATCCTTAGTTATTTACCAGCTCTCTGATGCATAGCAAGTAACTGTGAAGACCGTGGCCTGTATCAGGCACACCTTAGTCTCCAGACTGACATCATTGCTCTTCAGTACTCTAGAGAGATCCCTGACAACAGACTTTGCCAATGTAATTCGTTTTTGTTTCCTGACTGCTGATGACAATCATGGTGATCATGGAATCAAGCAAGCTGAAGTGATCAACAGTCTCCGTCTCCTCCATCATGAAGCTGCATTTTTTTTTTTGGCCCAGTGGTGAGAATCTTTATTTTCTTGATGTTGAGCTTCAATTCATATTGAAGACTGCAATCCTTGACCTTCTGCAGCAAATGCCTCATGTCCTCTTCAGTTTCAGCAAGCAAGTATAAGTTATCTACATAATCCAGGTTGTTGATGACTTTTCCTTCAATCCTAATCCCACATTCCTCCTCATAAAGTCCAGCCTCCTGAATGATCTGTTCTGCATCTAGATTGAAAAGGTATGGAGAAAGAACGCATCTCTGACACAAAGTTCTAAACTATTACTTTCCTCCCCTTAACCTATTTCAACTCAGTTGTCTACTACTTGATGATGGAAGACACAGACATAAGATGTGACCCTGGATTTTGAATACAATAAAACTCATGGAAAATTTCAAACATATAGACCAATAATTAATTGCAAAACAGCATAGAAAGGGGATAAGAGAAGGTGAAGCAGAAGAAGGAAGAAGCGCTGTAACCTGAAGATCAGTATAGCTCTTGACTATTTCCTCAATCCCTTGCTGTTCCTCAAACACACCAAGCACACTTCAAGCTCTTAGTCTTTGAACTCACTGTTCCATTTGTGCAGTGTGTCGTATCCTCAGATGTTTGCAGTTCAGCTGTCACTTGCTCAATTATTCCCTAAGTACTCTATTTTTTTCCACTCTCTTTTATTTGATTGGAAGTATACAAATCACTTTGATATTTTCAGACAATTATTCATAGGTATTAATTACCTTATTGATACAATTAATGTATGACAGTGTCTAAGCAATCCCTTACTGCACATTGCTACTCTTGTCACCCACCTTCTCAGTTTCTTTCTCTTTTCTTCCCCTTCTCATTTAATCCATAGTATACATCCTGCTCCAGATTGTTAATTAAATGCATATAATGTGTGATCACAAATTAATTTCTGATTGAGCTTCCCTTCACCTATCCCAAAAATTATCTATCCATTTTTTTTCTGATCTCCCCATCACCCCTCCTCTCCAACCCCATAAATATCCTAACTTTATAGCAATGATCACATATAGCATTTTTTATAAGGGAATACAGAAGTTGAATCACTATAGCCAAAAGCTAAAGGATAAAAGCTGCCTCTGGAAATTGGAAAAGTCAAAGAGGAGAATCTTCCCTAGTGCTTCTAGAAGAGTATATAGCTTTTTTCTTTTCCTTTTTTTTAGACTTTTTTGTTTGCTTGCTAGCTTACAAAGTTCATATTCATTGTATGTCACCCTATTCATTCACATTGCATTCATACAATAATTTTAATGCATTTTTATTAAAATGAATCACCATTGTATCTTGCCCACCATTACCTCTCTTCACCTGGATCCTTCCCCCATTCCACCATTCACAAAATTATTCAGTCCTCTGATTTCACTCCTAGTCATTTTCATGTTCTGTTGAATTTTGCTATTGTTACTGGGGTGAGATGATATCTCATAGTTGTTTTGATTTGCATCTCTCTTAGAGCTAGGGATTTTGAACATTTCTTCATG
>NW_006399785.1:8426141-8427534 GCF_000299155.1 Elephantulus edwardii
TTTCTTGATATTGAGACACAATCCATACTGAAGGCTGCATTCTTTGATCTTCTGCAACAAGTACTTCAAGTCCTCCTCTCTTTCAGTAAATAAGGTTGTGTCATGTGCATGATGCAGTTTATTGATGAGTCTCCCTCCAATCTTAATGTCATATTCCTCTTCAAGGAGTCCTGCTTTTCAGATAATTTGCTCAGTGTACATACTGAGAAGGTATTGTTGTTGTTGTTGTTGTTGTTAAGTGTCGTCAAGTCGCAGGTGACTCATAGCAACCCTATGAAGGAGACTCGACGCTTGGTTGCCTTTCATCCTTTCTCCAGGTTTATAGGGTTTCTGGAGACAAGATATTATGGAAGTGGATTCCACTCCTCCTTCCAAGCTTTGAGAAGGCATGGAGAGAGAAAACAACACTGATGCATTCTCTTCCTAATTCCAAATCAAGCAGTGCTCCCCTGCTCCGTTCGCACAACAGCCTCCTGATCCAGGTATAGGTTCCTCATGAGCAGAAGCAAGTGCTCTGGGATTCCCATTCTTCTCAATGTCAATCACAACTTGTCATGATCCACACAGTTAAACACCTTTGCATAGTCAATAAAGCACAAATAGACATTTATTTGATATTCCTTACTTTTAGCCAGCATCCATCTGAGATCAGCAATGATATCCCTGGTGCCACAGCCTCTTCTAAATCCTGACTGAACATCTGATAATATGAAATTGACCGAACACTGGAATCAGGACGTGTTAATGATAATTGATGACTAGAATGAAAAAGTAGGAAATAGTGAGGAAGGAACCGTTGTTGGAAAATTTGGGCATGGTGAAGCTGGAAAAAGATTGACTGAGTTTTATATTTACAATGATTGTAAATACTTTTTCTAAAAGACACAAAAGAGGACTTTACACATGGATTTCACCTCATGGCTGCATAGGTTTCAGATTGACTACATTTACAGAAAAAATCTTTGGAGAAGCTCAGTATCAGCAGTCAAAAGTAGGCCAGGGGCAGACTGTGGGTCAAACCATCAATTAATCATATCCAGGTTCAAACTGAGATTGAAGAAATTAATATAAATCCTCAGGAACCAAGATTTGAATCTATTCCACTGAAATTTCATGATCAATTTAAGAATAGGTTTGAGGCATTGAACTCCAATGACAGAAGACCAGATGAGTTGTGGATGATATCAAGGATACCATCCATGAAGAAATCAAAATATCATTAAAAAAACAGAGAAGAAAGAAAAAAATCTAAATGGATGTCAGAAGAGATTCTACAAATTGCACTGGAGCATCAGATAGCCAAATCTAAAGGAAAACATGTCAAAGTGAAAGAGCTGAACAGATGATTTCAAATGGCAGTTCGGGAGGATAAAGCAAAGTATTACAATGGAAT
>NW_006399785.1:8428368-8437930 GCF_000299155.1 Elephantulus edwardii
GATTAAGATAGTAAGAAGGGAAATATTTCCTCTCTCATCTCTCAATAAGATGAATTGACACAGTGACTGTAGCAACAGCTCTTGTATGTCAATTATGATGAGAGTGACACAGGATAGGACAGAGTTCAGAGCAGTCGTTCACAGGATCGCGATGAGTCATTCTCTACCCGAAGGCACCTACCAACAACAGTATCTACTTGAAATCTGGTATGTGACAGGAAAAAACTTGATAGAGGAATAAAAGAGGGCAAGGAAGTTGAGAAGGTGAAGGATGAAGAAGAGGACAGAAATTAAAACAGAGGAGGAGGAGGGGAAAAAGGAGGAAAAGGAGAAGGAGAAGGCAGAGGAGGAGGAGGAGGAAGAGGAGGAGGAGGAGAAGGAGAAGGAGAAGGCAGAGGAGGAGGAGGAGGAGAAGGTGGAGAAAAGCATAAAGTAATAATCTTGTTATTGGTGGACTAGAAATATGAAGAATCATAGATTAAAAGCTAAAGAATCCCAGCAACAGAAGGAACTACACAATATAGAGAGAACAGGAATGCCGCTGAAGTCCTAGTGGTGTTCTGGGATCGTATACTATTGGCACGAAGAGCAGGAGACGCATTTACCTATCGTCAGAACGGTTAATTAAGGAAAGGCAATAAAGGAAGTTGTCAGTCTTCCCCTCTTCCATGTTTTTTCCACCAAACAATAGACAATAGATTTCCTACTCTATCGTATGGAAATGCTAGTTACAGAGAATCAGACAATACCACAGACAGGAAGCTCCGTTCAGGCTCTTGAATGCATTCATAAAGCTACCAGCACATTCCTGTGTACACACCGTCCCATCCCATGATCATCATAGTCAAATTCCTGTAATCAAAATTGCCACTGAAGCACAGAGAAATTCTCAGACATAAAGATGAACACAGAAGTTCTGTGCAAAAAAAACCCCTAAAAAGTAAAAGTAAAGGTTCTATAATAAATAGCAAAACAAGCACATATCTTTTATAAATACAATGATAATGTTTATTAAAAATTGTCAAAAGAAATTTTACCAAAACTCTGAAAATTAATCAAAGTCATATCATGATTCAATGAATGTTTGTTTTAGAAAATATAATTGAACCTCAGTAAGAACACTAGAGTTTATGATTTGTTGTTGTTGTTAGGTGCTGCTGGGTACAGTATAACTCATAGCAACCCAATGAACAACAGATATGAACTCTGTTCTATCCTGGTCCGCATTGTTTCTGCCATACTCAAGCCTACTGTGGCAGGCCCTGTGTCAATCTATCTAGTTGAAGGTCTTCCTCTCTCGCCAACTCTCTATCTTTCCAAGTATGAAAGATCAGTTATGTGTTGATTCCAACTCTATGGCAATGACTTTGACGTTTGACATAAGAAAGGGTCGTGTTGCAGTTGTGCCCCTGGGGGAACCAGTTCTTTGCCTCAGAGGGTGTTGTAATAAAAGTCTACTTATTGCTGAAAAAAATTTGCACAAAGAAATATTTGAACGTTAATAGACTGTCCCAGACTTCTTAACAACACAAACCAAACAGGGTAATGTGGATATAGATTCATTGTCAATTCCTATCATATAGAATTCATTTAAAAAATTAGGTAATATTCTTTCCATTTATTAAATATATGGTCTTGAACTCCCTCATGTGTCAATCCACATTGCAATCACTATCAACACAAAGATGAGCTCACATTTTTTAGGTATGTATCATGTTGCTTGAATGAAAACACATCTTTTCACCTACTTTGCGCATGTTACTAAGAAGCTCTGTTCCTTTGAGAGGGGCATCAGGCTGGGAAAGGTGGAGAGTTGGCGAAGGAGAGAAAGACCCTCAACCAGGTAGATTGATACAGTGACTGCTACAATGGACTCCAGTGAACATGAGGATGGCAGAGGATAGGACAGGGTTCAGATCTGTTGTTCATAGGGTCGCTACAAGTCATACTCACCCCAACGGGACCTAACAACATGTATGACAAAAGAACAAGAATACTGTCTTATCCTGTGCCATCCTCACCAGCATTATCACGCTTGACAAGGTTATAGAACTGGTTCCTTTGCCAATGTTGTGTACCATTGAGTTGGAAGTAACCCATACCTGATATCTTCTGCTATCCAAAACCTGCAGAGAGCTCCAACTATGGTGGCTAAATTTTACCAATTGTTTTCCTTCTTATTTCAACACAGAAAATGTTCTCAGCATGACTCATCAGTTCTGGCCTTCTTAAATTCCTAAAAAGGGAGACAAGAACATTTATGCTTTCATATCAATTGTATTTTCAGAGTACTAAAGCAGATTCTGATTGTTCAATTAAAAAAACCATAATTTTTTTTTTAGGTTATTTTCAAATCTTCTGTAGCTGTAGTGAATCATATATTTTACGAGGAGAAAGAAATTTCTGTTTTTTTAGGCTTTAGACTCATCTCCCATTTTCATTTTTCTAATATAGCCAATGACTTACCAGATGTGGGCTTACACAAGTAAACAGAATTACAAAGAGCTCCATGTGCACAATGGTGAGCATCACACAGACAAACTGGGCAAAGATGTTCAGTGCTTGAAAATGTATGTTCACATTAATTCTTTTTTTTTATTAATTTTAATGAAAGTTTACAGAGACTTAGGGTTTCTAGTCATTCATTGTTGCACTTTTCTCCCTGTCCACCCACTCCTTCCTCAATTCACTCTTCTCCTTGAAAAGTAAAAGAAAAACTCCTTCATTGTTATGCAATCCCTTCCCCCAAGTCCACTCCACTATGCAGCCTTTGTTCTGGACTCCTGTCATGACAATAATACTCAATCATATATCCCTTTCAAGTCTCTTCCCCAACCGTTTCAATGCAGTATACATAATTCATCCCTCCTTTTCTGTCTTCCCTCAACCCTGATGTCAGTCCCATTTTATAACAGTGGCCCTATATAATATTTGTCCTTTTGTGACTGAGATATTTCACTCAGCATAATGTCCCCCAGGGTCATTCATTTTATAGAATAATTCATGAGTTCTTTGTTTTTCAATGCAGCATAGTATTCCATTGTGTGAATATATCACAGCTTCTCTATCCATTCGTTTGTTGATGGGCACTTGGGTTGTTTCCAGCTCTTTGCTATTGTGAACAAAGCAGCAATAAACATGGGTGTGCATGTATCTGCTTGGTTGGTAGTTATGGTTTCTTTAGGGTAAATTCCCAGTAGTGGAATTGCTGGCTCAAATGGTATTTCTATTTGCAACTTTTTGAGAAAGTGCCTATTCACTTTAGTTCTTACAATAATATCTTTTCAATTTGAATTTCTTATTACTCTCCTTAAGAAATGGAACACATTCATTTTTTGCAGAGAAATAACCTTTTGTGTAAGCCTGTTGTTCTCTTACTTGCATATTTGGCAAGACATGCTTCTATCAACTACTTTTCTGTACCACTGAGACATACAAAAAATTAAATACAGACTTAATGGAAGTGTCACTCTCATACATCTTGAAGGGCATTCCTTATTCTTGCTATCTTTGAACTACAAGGCAATGAATCATGCATACCACTTTGATAATCCAGGGATTCAAAGTTCAAGTGTGAATGAGTTGAAAAGGAATTCTAAAACTCTCCAATTGTTCCAAAATGTACCTTAGGAACCCAGTTCTTAATTGTTTGTCTCTGTTGTGGTAAGTAGGAAAATCATGCTTCCCAGTTTACAAAGGACAGACTGATAAACATTATACCTTAATTCTAAGTTGTACATCCGTTCACTGTCAAGTGTGTCCAAGAGATGGGAACTTGTAGAGGACAGAGGAAGAGGGGACAGGATTGGCAAAATTATTGTTCCCATTTCTTTCGTGTGGTCACTTTCTCTGGGGTCTGCCATTTATTTCTTTCTGCTGGCACAAGATGACACAGATTTTAATTTTTTTAAAAGAAGTGGGGCACATAATTCAAAGGCAGTTTCTTTTTATTGAGGAAGTAGCTGAAAAATTTATCGTGTCCTGCGACAATAGCAGAAAAATGTTCTAAGGTCATCTGGACATAAAACTTATCAAGATGAATTTTTGTTTTCTGAATCAGTTAATCACGACTATCTCAGCATCATGCAGGATTTCTTTTAAAGCAAAGGCAAAAATAAAGGTAGACAGTTTGCCCTCTGTATCCTGTCTCATCAACAGATTGGTCAAAAGGAACATTTGCTCATCTGTGAGTGCACGAGAATCCCAGGCCTTTGGGATGCAAACTAAAAATAGGCACTTGGATTTCAAAAGAAACCACAGGCTTCCAAGCTAGTAAGCAGCAGGAACTTAAAAAAACAAAAAAACCCAACCTTCCTCTGAAGTGTCATTGACTTGCATTTTAATTAAATTAGTTCATCAAGGAGAAGAAATAGACATTAAAGATTCTTTTTACCATGTTAAAAATAACAATGTAATAATTAATAGATTCCATCTGATATCATCCAGTAGTTGAAGAAAATATATAAAGGCAAAAAGCAACAATGAATTAATTAACGATTTCCAGTGAGATTATTCTGTATCCTTTGGAGTCCCACAGTAGTACAAATCAATAGTAGGTTGGTTGTTAACCTAAAGATTAGCTGTTCAAGTCCACCTAATGTCTCTTCAGAAGATAAGCCAGTTGATATACTTGCAGAACAGTCAGTCATTGAAAACCTTGTGGCATATAATCCATGCTGATATAAATAGGGTCATCATGATTTAGAATCTAGTGAACTCTGGTGGGCTATTGGTAAGGCATTGCACTGGCAACCCAAAGGCATAAGGTTCAAATCCACCAACTGCTCCATGTAAGAAAGATGAACAAAGTGCAGCAATGAATGAATGGAAACCCAAAATCTCTATAAATGCTCATTAAAATTATTAAAAAAACAAAAAAAAAAAGAAAGATGAACAATCTTCTCCCATGCAATTTACAGCCTCTGAAAACTCACTGAAGTGTCAACAATGAGTCAGTTCCAACTCGATGGCACATAACAACAACAAATAACAACTGGTTTGGTTTGGGCTTGTATTTGCTACATTTATGTGCAATGAGAAATAAAAATGACTATGTTGTTGTTATATGCCATCGAGTCGCTTGCGACTCATAGTGATCCTATGTACAAGAGCTCTAAACGTTGTTCTATCCTGTGCCAATCTAGCCATCTCAAATGCACTTATTCCCACCACTCCAGTCAAAGAATAGATCCATCTCATCAAAGGTCTTCCTCTCCTTTGCAGCCCCTCCACTCTGCCCAACATAATGTCCCTCTCCAAGGACCAGTTCCTCCTTGCAACATGCCCAAAGTATGTCAGATGAAGCTTTAGAATCCTTGACTCCAAGGAGCAGTCCAGCTTCACCTTCTTCAGGACAAACCTGTTTGTTCTCCTAGCAGTCCATGGTATATTCAACACTCTTCTCCGGCACCACAGACCAAAGGCATCAATTCTCTATCATCCCTATTCACTGTCCAACTTTCTGATGCATAGCATGTAATTGCTAAGACTATATAGCCCAGATCAGGCACACCTTAGTCTCCAGTCTGATTTCATTGCTCTTCAGTACTCTTGAGAGGTCCCTCACAGCTGACTTTCCCAATGCAATTCATCTCTTGATTTCCAGACTGCTGTTACCAAGAGTGTTGATTGTGGAGCCAAGCAAACTAAAACTGTTAACTATCTCAATCTCTTCACCATTCATACTGATGCTGCCCATTGGCCCAGTGGTGAGAATCTTTGTTTTCTTGATGTTGAGCTTCAATCCATATAGGAGGCTGCAGTCCTTGACCTTCTGCAGCAAGCGCTTCAGGTCCTCAGTTTCAGCAAGCAGGGTTGTGTCATCTGCATAATGCAAATTGTTGATGACTCTTCCACCAATCCTGATGCAACATTCCTCTTCGTATAGCCCAGCATCTCTGATGATCTGTTTTGCATACAGATTGAAAAGGTATGGAGACAAAATACATCCCTGACGAACCCCCTTCTTGATTTTGAACCACCCAGTGTCTCCCTTCTCTGTTCTGACGACTATACCAGAGAGTTAATGTAAAAGTGAATATCCCATTTGACTGTGTGGATCATAACAAGTTATGGCTAACATTGAGTAGAATGGGAATCCAATTATTAATTAATTGTGCTCATGTGAAATCTATGCCTAGACCAGGAGACTGGTGTGAGAACATAGCAAGGGAATACTGTTGTTGTTGTGTGACACTGAGTCACCTATGACTCATAGTGAACCTATCTTTGTACATTAGCTCTGAACCTTGCCCTATCCTAAACCAATCTCATCATCTCTGACAGACCTAATCCCATTTCTCCAGTCACTGGATCTATCTGTCTCAACCTGGGTCTTCCTCTCCTGCTCTGACCCCTCCACCCTTCCAAGCATGTTATCCTTCTCTAAGGATTTGTCTTTCCTGGCCACATGACCAAAATATGTGAGACAGAGCTTTAAAATCCAGGGAGCAGCTTGGTTTCACCCTCTCCAATACAGATCTATTTGTTCTCTTGGCTGGTCATGGTATGTTCAATACTGCCTTCCAGCACCACAGCTCAAAGGCATTAATTCTCTGTCATCCTTAGTTATTGTCTAGCTCTCTGATGCATAGTAAATGTGAAAACTATGGCCTGAATCAGGTGCACTTTAATCTCTAGACTGGAACCATTACTATTTAGCACTTTGGAGAAGTCCCTGACAGTAGACTTCCCTAATGCAATTCATCTTTTGATTTCCTGATTGCTTGTGCCAAGATTGTTGGTTGTAGAGCCAAGAAAGCTGAAATTGTTAACAGCCTCAATCTCTTCTCTATCTACTACGGAGTTGTTGAAAGAGAAGCAAATCTCCCACGCCATTTATAGCCTCTAAAAATCTGCCGGTGGATGGGTCAGACTTGACAGCATGTAACAATAGATCATGAAAAAGCTATTCATATTCCCATCTCCACACCTATTGCCATTATAGCCCCACCACTCAACTTGGATTGTTTCCTCTTCTAGTTTCTTCTATCTAAATTTCATTACATTTTTAAGATCAAATATTATCCTACATTCTAAGCTTTTGTCCTATCAAAAAACTTTCCCCATATCAGCCAAGATATGGGAATTTTGAAGAAATAGCCTCAATCTATAACTCTATGTAGTGACTTAGGGTTAAGGAATTTTGCTGCCAACTCAAAGGCAGACTGCTTGAATCCACTAGCTGTTCAAAGGAAGAAAGATGAGCAATCTCCTCCCATTCAATGTGAAATCTCTGAAGCCCTATGGGAGGCTAAGCCATGGTGTTGTTAGATGCCATCGAGTTGAGTACAACTCACAGCTACCCTATGAACAATAGATCTGAATCCTGTACCATCCTCACACTTTCTGACACACTTTAATCCATTGCTGCAGTCACTGTGTCAATCCATCTGGTTGAGGGTCTTCCTGTCCTTTGCCAGTCTACCACTTTTTCAACTATGATGTCCCTCTGCAAGGAAGAGTCCCTCTTAACAACCTGATCAAAATATGTGAGATGAAGCTTTGTGATCCTTGCTTTCAAGGAACATTGTGGTTGTAGACATGTTTGTTTGTTTTTTTGTTTGCTTGCTTGCTTGTTTGATTGTTTTTTTTATCAGTCCATGGGATATTCAGTACACTCTCCAATATCACAACTCAAAAGCATCAATTCTTGTCACCTTTTTTAATTGTCCAGCTCTTAACAGCATAGTACGTGACTGAAAAGACCACATCCTGAATCGAGCATACCTCAGTGCTCAAACTAACATCATTCCTGCTCAATAATTTGTAGTGTACCAAGTTTATTGTTTGTGGATCCAAGTAAGATGAAGTTTCTGACATTTTCAATGCTTTCTCCATCCATCATGTCAGTCCAGAGACTAAGATGTGCCTGATCCAAGCCATGATCACAATTACTTGCTATGCATCAGATAGCTGGGCAATGACTAAGAATGACAGAAGAATTGATACTTTGAGTAGGGGTTCTGGAGAAGAGTATTGAACATACATACCATGGACTACCAGGAGAACAAATAGTTCTATCTTGGAGAGGGTGAAACAAAGTTTCTCCTTGGAGGTAAGGATTTTGAAGCTCTGTCTCACATACTTTGAGCAACTAGCCAGGAGGAACCAGTTCTTTGAGAAGGACATCGTGCTGGAAGGATGGAGGAACATCTCACGAGAGGAAGACCCCAGATGAGATGGATTAGGTGTCAATGAGACTGGCTCAGGATAGGAGGCACATAACAAAAATAACAACATCATAATGTTGCCTTTTGGTCCAGTGGTGAATTTTTGTTTTCTTGACATTGAGATGCAATCCGTATCGAAGATTGTATTCTTTGATTTCCTACAAAAAGCCTTTCTCACTTTTAGCAAGTAAGGTTATGTCATCTACATACCGAAGATTATTGATGATTTTTCCTCCAATCTTAAAGCCACATTCTACTTCATAGAGTCCAACTTCTCAAATGCTTTTTGAGAAAATCTGATAGCTCTACATATAGATTAAATAGGCACAGAGAAATAATACAACCCTGCCACACATATTTCCTAATCACCTTCTACCCGCCCAACTATGATGTTTCTCTCCAAGTACTGATCCATCCTGGCAACATGTCAAACGTAGGTGAGACAGAGCTTCAAAATCCTTGCCTCCAAGGAGCAAACTGGTTTCACACTGAGGAGCAGGGTATCCAGGCTTGGAGGCATGGGAAGCCAAGCTGGGCTGTGTGGGGAGTCATGTGGAGAAGAGGAGGAGGAATTTTTAAAAATTATTTCTCTGTCTCCTTGGGAACACCTCAGGGTAGGGAAGCACCATGACTGATACATCACTTTGAGATCTGTTGCCCTCATTAGATTTAATTACAAAATTAGCCCATGATCATCTTTTCGTCTCTTCAAAGTACTCTAGAAATCATCAGTAATTTGCAGAGTGGCCATGGTTGTCAGGAGCATCCTTAAACTGCATCAAGGCTGTGCATATTTCCAAGCATTATTAAAAGGAAAAGGTTCTTCTCACTCTGTGAAGTTTTTCTGTTGGTGTGAGGCATTTAAAAAGGGTCCTAGCATTTTCTCCCATGTTTGTTTAATTTGTAAGGTTGCACCAACTATGGTTGTTGTTTTCAAATCCTGAGTTTTCAACTGTACAGACATACAGCTTATGTACAGACCAAACATTGGAACAAACTCTTAATCATTTATACTAGGCAGTGAGGCTAGGGGGGAAGATGCCTTTTGCCTTTTGTCAGGGCCAGAGCTCAGACATGAGCTAAGACAATAATAACCTGCTGGCATTGGGGTGGGAATCCATTTAGCTTCAGAATGACTTGTTTTGGTATACGGTGACATAGCATCTCTTTCTCATGTGAGAAAAGTGGGAGTCAGCAGTATGAAAAGCAGTTGGGTTTTTGGTTTTCAGTTAGTGTTGTAATTTTTAAACGGTTTGTTATTTGATAAACTGTAGAACTCTACATCCTCAGAGAAGCAGAATCTCTGTATCCAAGGAAGTACAGGAAGTTTCTGCACTTTACTAGAATTGCAAAACTATATTCTTTTTTTTATAATTTTTTATTTTTTATTT
>NW_006399785.1:8439460-8444099 GCF_000299155.1 Elephantulus edwardii
ATTTGAAATCAGGGAGAGAGATGCCTCCTCCATTTTTTCTATTTTTAAGGAGTGCTTTGCTTATTCGGGGCTTCTTTCCATTCCAAATGAAACTAGAGATTACCTTTTCCATCTCCTTGAAGAATGGGATTGGTATTTGTATTGGGATTGCATTGAACGTATAAATTGCCTTTGGTAGTACTATATTCCTTTTTTATATGCTGAAAAGTTTTTAAAGTTAAATAAATAAACAGTATCAGATTTTTTAAAAATACTTTTCAATATTTTTTTTTTTACTTTCTACACCACTACTCTCTTTGAGAAAGCATCAAAAGAAGATAAGGGAATACAAGGAATCACTATACCGGAAAGAACTGAGACACTGAAAATTCTAGGAAGTACCATATGAACAGAAGCCAATGGTAATGAAGGAGCAAGTGGAAGCTGAATTGAAGGCATTGGTAAAACAATAAATAAATAAATAAAAACAACAAAAAATCCAAGACTCAATGGGATACCAATAGCCTTATTCCAATTAAAAGATGCAGCCTTGGATATGATCACCAAATTATGCCAGGAAATTTGGACGACAGTTGTCTGGCCAATGGATTGGAAGAGATCCATACTTGTTACCATTCTCAAGACAGGTGATTCAACTGAATGTGGAAACTATCTAACATTATCATTAATATCACATGCAAGCAACATATTGCTGAAGAGCATTCAAAACCAGCTAAAACAGTATATAGAAAGAGAACTACCAGAAGTTCAAGAGGCCATGGCACCAGGGATGTCATCACTAATGGCTGGGTGTAAGGAATACCAGAAGAATGTCTATTTGTGCTTTATGGACTAAACAAAGGAATTTGACTGTGTGGATCATAACACGTTGTGGCTAACATTGAATGGGAATCCCAGAGCCCTTGACTGTGCCCACGTGAAACAGATACATGGATCAGGAGGCTGTTGTGTGAATGGAGCAGGGGAGCACTCCATGGTTTGGAAATAGGAAAGCAGTGCATCAGGGATGTACTCTAACTTTTTATCTGTTTAATCTATACACTGGGCAAATAATCTGAGAAGCTGAACTCCATGTTGCTGCCAAAGATCGAGGAATGCAGCCTTCAGTATGAACTGCATCTCAATATCAAGAAAACAAAGATTCTTACCATTGAACCAATAGACAAAGTCATGATGAATGGAGAGGATATTGAAACTGTCACCAGCTTCATCTTGCTGGGATCCACAATTAACACCTTTGATACGAGTTACACAGATGACACAACCTTATTTGCAAAAGATGAAGAAGACTTGAAGCACTTACTGCAGTAGATCAAAGACTACAGTTTTCTGTATGAATTACATGCCAATATAAAGAAAAATGAAATCTCCATCACTGGGTCACTAGGCAACATCTTGATAGATGGAGAAAGGATTGAAGTTGTCACGGATTTATTTTTACTTGTATCCTTGTATCCACAATCAACATCCTTGGTAGCTTTAGTCAAGAAATCAAAAGAGCTGTTGCATTGGGGAATCTGCTGTCAAGAACTTCTCGAAAGTTCTAAAGAGCAAGGATGTCAGTTTAAAAACTAAGGTACAGAGGCAGGCCCACGACAAGTGCCACCTGTCCACCCACCATCATTACCCTAGGAGCTTGGCTCATGGCAAGTGCACATGGGTCAGGACTGGGTGGTTCCTGTCCAATGTACACTCTTCCTCTTGGTCTGAGACTGGGCTTGGGCCAGTATTCACCTGGGGATCAGGTCAGTTAGTTTACCCATTACAAAGAGTATCCCCCCAACACAGGCAAAGTTTATTCTTACTTTGAGTGCTGTGAAAAGAAGAAAGGAAAGTGAAATATGAGGAAACAGTATTTTATGGGTTACAGTACATTTTTCATAAGCACTTAAAAGGTAAAGTAGTGATCAAAGGGGAAATCCTGGAAGCCAAAGAAGTCTATAAAGAACATTTCCAAGATGATGTCTTCAATGGAAAAGGATGTAATTACATGCTTGAGAGATATGATGGGCCTCATCCAATAGAAGTATGTGCTGTTCCAGAAGGCTCTGTCATTCCCAGAAGAAACGTTCTCTTTATGGTGGGAAAAAGACCCAGAATGTTACTGACTCACGATTTGGATTGAATGATCTTTTTGAAAGTGGACTAATTTTATTAAGTGTCATTTAAGCTGATTTTTAGTTCTTTCTCTCCTTCACTGGCATATTTTCAAGGGACTAGTCTTGTTCAGTCATGGTATCCAATCACAGTGGTCACAATTTCAAGAGAGCAGGAGAAAATATTGGCCAAATATTTGTTGGACATTACTGGTAACTTAGATGGTATGGAGTACAAACTACATTATTTTGGGTTCAGAGGAGTCTCTTCCCAAAAGACTTCTGGTATAGGAACCTCTGCTCATTTGGATAACTTCACAGAAACATGAACAGTAGCAGGGATTGCTTTAATTAAGAAATACTATGGAACAAAAAATTCCGTTCCAGGTTATCCTGTTCCAGCCGCAGAACACAGCCTAAGGGAAAGACCATGAAAACAAAATGCTTTTGAACAAATAGTCACACACTTTCCTTCAGTGCCTGTATCTGTGGTCAGCGATAGCTATGACATTTATAATGCATGTGATAAAATATGGGACAAATATCTAAGACATTTAATAATATCAAGATACAACCCCACTTGTTGAAACTGAGGAGGACCTGAAGTACTTGCTACAGAAGGCCAAGGACTGCAGCCTTCAATATGGATTGAAGCTCAACTTCAAAAACACAAAGATTTTGAGAAGTGCCCCCGATGGCCTGAGTGCATGCTTCTGGCCATTCTGAAAATTATGTTTTGCAGGATTTTATTTGCAGAGGAAGACAAAAGATGGCCTACCCAGGTGCTGTGTGGAGCTTGCCACCTCACAGCCTGCCTTCAGACAACCATGGTTTGAGTCCTTGCTCTACTGCTTTCATTACTTTTTCAACCTTGAGCAGGTTCAGTGCTCTGGAAGCTCCTTCTCCATTTATGGAAGACGAGAGTAATAATAGCTACTTTGAGTTACAGGTAGACGACTTGGCAGAGGGGAAGGGGGCAATAATGGCAGCACCAGAGCCAGAAGTGTGGTTCCTGGTAAGACACAAGGTCCGTTAAGATGCAAGATCCCGACCTCAGAAGAGCGTTGAGGGAGGGAAGATGCCAGCTCTGGGGAGCATTTCTCCGCCCCTAGGGAGCACCCCCTGCTCATTGGAGAGCCACCCAGCCCCTAGGAATTGGAGGAAACACCTAGACCTTGGGGAGAGCCACCTGGCAGAGGAGAGCCCTCTAGCCCCTGGGGAGAGCCTTCTAGCCCTGGGTAGAGCCCTCTGGTCCTGAGGGGAGCCACTTGGCCCCTGAAGAGAGCCACCGGGCAGGGGAAAGCCCTCTGGCCCCTGGGGGAGAACAACTCGGCCCCTGAAAAGTGCCACCCAGCCCCTGGGGAGTGCCACCTAGCCCTTAGGGAGATCCACCTGGTGTGTATGAGGAACTTTATATAAGACACTTTCCTCCATCTCCTCCTCCATCTCCACGCATAAGCAACAACTACCTCCAAAGCCCCTTTCCTTGTAACTCATAAGTTGGTTCTCTCTAGGTTTGTTCCATTTCCTACAGGTAACCTGAACACCGAGTCTTGTTCCAGAACCTGAACCCTGAGCCTAGTTCCAGAGACAAAGGGAAAATATAACTGCCAGCTAAGAAAGCAAATGTGGATGGAGCCTCGAACTTCATCCAGCCACTCCCACTGGATTAATTCACACAAACACCTTGCTGTCCAGAGGGCAGAAAACATCATGAAAATGTCTTCTAACTGAAGGGAGCTCTGGTGGCCTAGTGGCAAGAAGCTGCACTGCAATCCCAGAGGTGCGTGGTTCAAATCTCTACCAGATGCTCTGCTGGAGAATGAGGGGCAATCTCCTCCTGTACCAGTCAGATCGGTTTGACAGTACACACACACACAAAAATAATAAAAATTTTTCAAAAAAATGTCTTCTAACTGAAAGCAGGCAGCTTCAACTCAAGACCACCAGTAAAGTGTTAAAGTGGACTCCCCTTCCCCTTCATCTCAATGTCCCTGTTCAGAATGAAGAAGCCAGAGAGTCTGCACCCCTATTCTCAAGTGGGAAACCCACAAATAAAAAAAAAATTAAACACTATTGGACTATGCCCACAATTACCCTGTTATTTCTGGTCCCCACCAGATCTTTCTTATTTTCTTTAAATACTCCCTCGATCCACCAAATTGTGTGCAACCCTGTGATTTCATCTCTACCCATCCTCACCCTTCGGCTCCGATCCCTTACCTCCTTGGACCTCCATGCATGTTTATATGCAATTAAAAAAATAAAAATAAGGGGAGCTCTGGTTGCCTAGTGGCAAGAAGCTGCAATGCAATCCCAGAGGCACACAGTTTGAATCCACCAGATGCTCTGCCGTGGAAGGAGGGACAATCTCCTCCAGTACCAGTCATATCCGATCTGATGGTGTACACACACACACACACACACAAAAAAAAAAATAATAATAAAAAGAAGTACAGAAGCACCATTAATAATCTGACTTGATTCTGGAAATCCTCTTGACACAGTTTTAAATATTGTAGGTAAAAAGTTCCCCATTACAG
>NW_006399785.1:8450469-8452028 GCF_000299155.1 Elephantulus edwardii
GGGCTTCTTTCCATTCCAAATGAAGCTGGAGATTGCCTTTTCCATCTCATTGAAGAATGAAATTGCTATTTGTATTGGGATTGCATTGAACGTGTATATTGCCTTTGGTAGTGTTGCCATTTTGACAACATTGAGCCTTCCTATCCATGAGCAGGAAATATTCTTCCACTTCTCCAGGCTTTACTATGTAAAGGCATTTGACTATGTGGATCACAACAAACTGTGGCTGACTCTGAGAATAACAGGAATCTCAGAACACTTGATTATGCTAATGTGAAACTTATACTTGGAAGAGAAGGCAGTCATCAGAACAGAGCAATGAAATACTGCATGGTTCAAAATAGGGAAGGGTGTGCATCAAGGATGTGTCCTATCTCCATATCTTTTCAATCTATATGCAGAACAGATCATCCAGAAGGCTGGGCTCCATGAAGAGAAATGTGGCATCAGGATTGGAGGAAGACTTATCAACAACCTGCCTTATGCACATGACACAACCCTGCTTATTGCAGACTTACATATGGATTGAAGCTCAACATCAACAAAACAAAGATTTTCAACACTGGGCTAATTGACAGCATCATGATAGATGGTGAAGAGATTGAGATTGGTAACAGCTTCAGTTTGCTTGGTACCACAACCAACACTCTTGGTGCCAACAGCCATGACATTAAAAGACAAATTGCATTGGGAAAGTCTGCTGTCAGAGACCTCTCCAAAGTACTGAAGAGCAACGATGTCAGTATTGAGACTAAGGTGCACCTGATCCAGACCACAGTCTTTGAAGTTATTTACTATGCGTCAGAAAGCTGGACAATGACTGGAGATGAGAGAAGGAGGATTGATACCTTTGAGCTGTGATGCTAGAGAAGAGTACTGAATACACCATGGACTGGTAGGAGAACAAACAGGTTCATCCTAGAGAGAGTGATATCGGGCTTCTCCTTGAATGTAAGAATTTTGAAGCTTCATCTAACATATTTTGGGAATCTTGAAGAAGGGACCAGTCCTTGGAGAGGGATATCATGCTTGGGAGGGTAAAGGGACAGTGCAAGAAAGGATGACCCTCATTGAGATGGATTGATTTAGTCACTGGGTTAATTAAGGGTAGGTGTATCAGAGACAATAAGGTTTTCACTAGATAGATCAGGGTTTAGGGCTGTTGTACATAGGGTCGCTATGAGTCTCAAGTGACTCTACAGCATATAATAATGACAATATACATTCAATGAAATATTTTTCAATGTAAGAAATGAAGTTTTAAATACATGCTGCTTCATGGATAAATTTTGAAAACTTTATACTAAGTGAAATTAGTAATACACAAAAATACAAATATTGTATGATCCAACGTACATTAAATGTCTAGGTTGGGGAAATGTAAGGAACTAAATTTATTAGTAGTTCCCAAGGGTGGGTGGTGGTGGTTTTTGTTATTAGATGTCTTTGAGTCAACTACAACTTACACAACCTTATGACCAACAAAACTAAACCTTGTGCTGTCTTGCACCATCCTCAAAATCTCTGAGGATGTGTCCTATCTCCTTACCTTTTCAACC
>NW_006399785.1:8452128-8458001 GCF_000299155.1 Elephantulus edwardii
CAATCCCAGAGGTGCGTGGTTCAAATCTCTACCAGATGCTCTGCTGGAGAATGAGGGGCAATCTCCTCCTGTACCAGTCAGATCGGTTTGACAGTACACACACACACAAAAATAATAAAAATTTTTCAAAAAAATGTCTTCTAACTGAAAGCAGGCAGCTTCAACTCAAGACCACCAGTAAAGTGTTAAAGTGGACTCCCCTTCCCCTTCATCTCAATGTCCCTGTTCAGAATGAAGAAGCCAGAGAGTCTGCACCCCTATTCTCAAGTGGGAAACCCACAAATAAAAAAAAAATTAAACACTATTGGACTATGCCCACAATTACCCTGTTATTTCTGGTCCCCACCAGATCTTTCTTATTTTCTTTAAATACTCCCTCGATCCACCAAATTGTGTGCAACCCTGTGATTTCATCTCTACCCATCCTCACCCTTCGGCTCCGATCCCTTACCTCCTTGGACCTCCATGCATGTTTATATGCAATTAAAAAAATAAAAATAAGGGGAGCTCTGGTTGCCTAGTGGCAAGAAGCTGCAATGCAATCCCAGAGGCACACAGTTTGAATCCACCAGATGCTCTGCCGTGGAAGGAGGGACAATCTCCTCCAGTACCAGTCATATCCGATCTGATGGTGTACACACACACACACACACACAAAAAAAAAAATAATAATAAAAAGAAGTACAGAAGCACCATTAATAATCTGACTTGATTCTGGAAATCCTCTTGACACAGTTTTAAATATTGTAGGTAAAAAGTTCCCCATTACAGAGAACTCGAAAGGCTACAAATTACAGCCACCTTACCTTAAAGTTATTCAAGTTGAAAGAATAGATATTAATACATTACAAGAGATTGTAGAAGGCATGAAGAAAAAAAAAAGTGGAGTATTGAAAATGTGTCCTTTAGTTCTGGTGGAGCTTTGCAACAGAAGTTTACAAGACAACTCTTAAATCGGTCCTTCCAGTGTAATCATGTTATAACCAATGGCCTTGGGATTAATGTCTTCAAGGATCCAGTTGCTAATCCCAACAAAAGATCAAAAAAAAGGTCGATGAAGAGAAGGAAATAAAAGTTTCTAAGGATCATGTCTGCGAGTCAGGATTCCCAGTCCAGAGACAATGGCCCCAATGGAATGGAGCCAGAAGGTGTCATCGAGAGTAATTGGAATGAAATTGTTGACAGCTTTAATGACATGAACCTCTCCGAGTCCCTTCTCCGAGGCATCTATGCCTATGGTTTTGAAAAGCCTTCTTCCATACAGGAGCGAGCCATTCTTCCTTGTATCAAGGGTTATGATGTGATTGCTCAAGCCCAATCTGGGACTGGGAAAACAGCCACTTTTGCCATATCAGTTCTACAGCAGATAGAATTGGATCTGAAGGCCACCCAGGCTTTGGTCCTGGCTCCCACTCGAGAGTTGGCCCAGCAGATACAGAAGGTGGTAATGGCATTAGGAGATTACATGGGTGCCTCCTGCCATGCCTGCATTGGGGGCACCAATATATGTGCTGAAGTACAGAAACTGCAGATGGAGGCTCCGCACATCATTGTTGGTACCCCAGGCTGTGTATTTGATATGCTTAATCGAAGATACCTTTCTCCCAAATACATAAAAATGTTTGTGCTGGATGAAGCTGACAAAATGTTAAGCTGTGGGTTCAAGGACCAGATCTATGACATATTCCAGAAGCTCAACAGCAAGACCCAGGTAGTTTTGTTATCAGCTACAATGCCTTCTGATGTGCCTGACATGACCAAGAAGTTCATGAGGGACCCCATTCGGATTCTTGTCAAGAAGGAAGAACTGACCCTGGAGGGTATCCGCCAATTCTACATCAATGTGGAGCGCGTGAGGAGTGGAAGCTGGACACACTGTGTGATTTGTACGAAACATTAATGATCACCCAGGCTGTCATCTTCATTAACACCCGAAGGAAGGTTGACTGGCTCACTGAAAAAATGCATGCCCAAGATTTCACCATCTCTGCCATGCATGGAGATACGGACCAAAAGGAATGAGAGGTGATCATGAGGGAGTTCTGTCCTGGCTCCAGCAGAGTTCTCATCCCTACTGACCTACTGGCCAGAGGCATTGATGTACAACAAGTTTCTTTAGTCATAAACTATGACCTTCCCACCAACAGGGAAAATTACATTCACAGAATTGGACGTGGTGGGCACTTTGGCCGTAAGGGTGTGGCTATTAACATGGTGACAGAAGAAGACAGGAGGACCCTTCGAGACATTGAGACCTTCTATAACACCTCCATTAAGGAAATGCCCCTCACTGTTGCTGACCTTATCTGAAAGGGGCCATCTGTCCTGTTATAGCCCTGGCCCAGGGTTCAATCCTGGAGGGCTGGAGCAGGAGGGGGGAGGGAAGGGAGCTAAGGGATGGACATCTTGTCTTTTTTTTTCCCCCTCCCTCCCCCCACTCTTTTGAATAAATGTCACTTTTTGAGGCAAAAAAAAAGAGAAGAAAATAAAAGGCATCCATATCGGCAAAGAGATGGTTAAATATTGCTATGAGCAGATGATATGATAGTGTACATAGAAAACCCCAAAGACTCAAAAAAAAAAAAAAATGACAGCGCTTACTGGAATGGAAGTCACTGTACAGTAATGATAATACCTTGGTCATTGTATTGTATCAGTGTAATACCAAATCTGAAAGGACTGTCTGTACTTCAATTTTCTATGTCCGATATTGCCTGTGGCTCTAATATGCACCTTGAGATTTTAAAAAAATAATGCTGTTAGAGAGAATTTCTGTTTTCACTACAGAATATAGACATCAATGTAAAATATTGACAAAAGTGGAAGTGGTGTATTTTGAAGTGATTATAAATAAAGAAATTATTTTTCATAGGGTATAGTTACTATTCACATGAATTATTGGAGTCAGTAGTGAGTGTACTTAGTTTAAATGTTTTGATTCTGTTATATTTTTCATTAATTTTTTAAAAATTAGTTGTTGTTAAGTGTTGTTGAGTCGTAGGCAAATCATAGCTACCCTATGAACAAAAGACCTGAACACTTGAAATACTTTCATCATTTCTCCACGTTCATAGAGTTTCTGGATGCAAGCCATTTCGTAAGTTGATGCCACTGTCGCTTCCAAGCTTGTTTTAATCAGGCAGCTCCAACAAACACTGTCCACCATGGGTAACCATTATCACATTTGACACATCACAAGTAAGATGGACCTAATCCAAGCCATGGTCTTTTAAATTACTTCCTCTGATGCTGAAAGTTGGACACTGAATAAAGAAGACAGAAAAATAATCGATCCCTTTGAATTGTAGTGTTGGCGAAAAGTATTTAATATCCCAGGCACTGCCAAAAAAGCAAACCTATCTGTCTTGAAGGAAGCACAACCAGAATGCTTCTTACATGCAAGGACTTAGCAACTTTGTCTCACTTATTTTGGGCATATTTTCAAGAGGAACCTGTCTGTGAAGCTAGACATAATGCTGGGAACCATAGAGGGTCTGTGGATATATTTACACAGTGAATACTACGATGAACTTGAGTATGACAGAGATCATGAGGGTTGTACTTGACAGGCCAAGCTTCAGATTAGTTGTTCATGAGGTCACAGTCAAGTTGGTGCCACCTAAAAACAGTAACATTGTGAATGGAAGGATTATCCTAAACGGAAGCTGGCAGAATATGGATAGCTTAGATTGTAGAGGGATGTATTTGATGTAGACAATTCAGTAAGTTTGATTATTTCCATGTCCTCAATATCTCTCCAGTGCACCTATCTGGTTCTGAGTTACACTGTTCCAGCCTTAGTTCAGATTTTAATTATTGATTCCTTCCTCAGAATTTGGCAACAGACTTCTGACAATTCTCCTTACTTACAAGTTGTTCACTAATTCTTCCTTCCGCCACACAGCCACCTGAGCGCCCCTTCTGAATGCAAATTTTCTCATTCTAATTCTCTGTCCTATCTCTCTCTCTCATTGCTGTCTAATCAGAATCAACTCTCAAATGACCCTTCAGTGAGTTGTTGCAGAGGCTGTAAACCGTGTCGGAAAAGATTGCCCCCCCCTTTCACCCATGGGGAACTGCTTTTGCATTTGCCCCACCCACTTTTAGGTTGGCAGCACAACTCTCTCCCCACCAAGCTACAATCCAGTCCTTGACTACAGGCACACTTTAGCAATATCCCAGATTCAGGGCTAGAACACCTGAGTAAAGCAGTAAAGCAAGTCACACCACTTTTTTTTCTTTTCCAGTGGTACAAGGAAACCTATGGCATTAGATGACCTTTGACTAGAGTCCAGTACTTAGTCTATAGGAAGGAGTGCTGGTATCCCAATGGTTGGGCCTCTCTAGTAGTTTAAATTAACAAACATCTTCAAGGGAGAAAGATGGGCCATCTCTTCTCATGAAATTTACAGCCTCCAAAAACCCGCTGGAGAGACAGTTGTGTGTCAATTCCAACTTGATGGCAATGAGATAGAGATAGATTAAAATTTCTTAGATTATCCCATAGGAGCTCTGGTTGGCATAGTGTGGTACATGCTATGCTGCTAGCCAGAAACTGGGTGGTTTGAATCCACCAAACTTCTATACCAGAAAAAGATGGACAGTCTTCTCCCACTAAGATTTAAAGCCTCAGAAAGTCAATGAGTCTCACTCTGAGTCTATTAGAACAGACTTGAAGGTGATGAGTATAAGTCGTCTAGGAAGTGTATGGTAGCTTTATGAAAAAAAAATTTTAAGTGTTGTGAGAATGACTAAATGTGACCCAGACACACTCAGTAAGCACATACAGTTGCAAACAGTGTGTTCCTTGACATCCTGTATGGAAGGTGCCTATGAACCTGCAAAAAAAATGCAATAATGTGAAGCTCAATAAAACAAAGGATGTGTGACAAGAGATTACATGTGTTCCATTGCATGACACCCAGACCCGTCACTCTCCAGCGCAGGCTCACTGATTTGGCCTCATTTCTTCTCACCCTCCTCCTCTTCTACAGTTATTTCTAAATATAGAAACTATGCTTTAACTCTACGGAACTTCCTTAGTTTCTTAGATCGTCACCTTCTCACCATTGCTCTGTGCTTGGCACACACACCTCCCACTCGGTGGCATCGGTCCAGTCTCAGACTTCCTTCTTCATTACTGCCATCTGCCCTGTATCCTTTCCTTTGGGAAGCGATCTCACTTTGTGCGATTTTTGTTAGTGTTGCTAAAAGTGGTACAACCAACTGACATCAGATGACTCTTGAACTTGAATCAAATCACATGTAGAGCCAAAAATTCAAGAAATAGAATAAAAGAAGCTACAAAACATGTAAAAACGTAGGATATTCTACAGGGTAATTAATCTAGTTTCTTCAAGAAATCAAAGCGATTAAAACAAAAAAGGCAAAGGCATTGTCTGAATTAAGGAGACTCAGAAGACAAACGTGTTGGATCACTAAACAAAAGGTCAGTGGTTCAAATCCACCAGAGACTTTGCAGGAGAAAGATGAGTCAGTCTACTATCCTGAAGATTTACAGCCTGTGAGATCCAATGGAGAGGTATCATGAATAGTGAACTGAACGCTGGTTGGATCAGTTTTTTGGTAAATAATCATGACAAAATTAAACGTGTAGACTTAATTATAACTTAGGTGTTAACAGATCAATTGTAAAAAGACATTTGAACAGTAGATAAATGCATAAATAAAATTAAGTATATACATACAATGTATAAATTTTTTTAGATAAACATTTAATATTTCTTAATGAGATGCAAGATAATATAATGGAGATAATGAAATTTTTCAATAAATATCCTGGAATTACTAGATATTTATAAGCAAAAAATAAAGGATGTATTACAAAGTATCTGACAATTTTTTTTTTTTTT
>NW_006399785.1:8461386-8468025 GCF_000299155.1 Elephantulus edwardii
AACACTCTTGGTATCAGCAGCCAGGAAATCAAGAGATGAATTACATTGGGAAAGTCAGTTGTAAGTCTGAGAATGGGCATGGGTTTCAAAGAACTTTTCCAATTCCTCTAGGTGTTCAAATTTATCCAAGTATAGCTTTTCATAGTATTCCAATATTATCAATTTAATTTCATCAAGTTCTTTTGTGATGTCACCTCTGTTATTTCTTAATCAAGTTATCTGTGTCTTCTCTTTTTTTCCCCCTTTTGTTAAGTTTGGTAATGCTTTGTTAATCTTATTGATCCTTTAAAAAATCAACTTCTGGTCTTATTGATAGTTTTAATTGTTTTTCTGTTCTCTATCTCATTGATTTCAGCTCTTGTCCTTATAATCTCTTTTCTTCTAGTGACTGCAGGATTAGATTGTTGTTGGGTTTTTTTTCTATTATGATGAAGGTGTTGAGTTATATCATTGATTTTTCTTCTTTCTTCCTTTTTTTATATGTTCCAATTGCTAGGATATTCCCTCTGAGGATAGCTTTAGCTGTATCCCAGAGGTTGTGGTATTTTGTATTTTCATTTGTTCCAAGGAATTTTTTTTATTTCATTTTTGTTAATCCTATCGTGTTCTAGCAGAGACGTACTCAGTTTCCACATGGATGCTTCTGTAAGGTTTACCCTCCTGTGTTTAATTTCTTATTTTATGGTATTGTGATCTGAAAAGATATTGCATATTACTTCAATGTTTTTTAACTTGTTGATGCTTGCTTTGTGTCCTAACATGTGATCAATTCTGGAGAATGTACCATGTGCACTTGAGAAAAATTGAATTGAGTTTTAATTGAGTGCCATACCCTGAATACATCCACAAGGTCAAGTTGGCTGATTGTATAGTTTAGATCTTCTGCATGCATGCTCAGTTACTTTTGGGTTGACATATCCTTAGGAGATAGTGGTGTGTTGAAATCTTCTGCCACTATTGTGGTACTGTCTGTTTCTTTTTTCACTCTATTTACAGTTGTTTTATATATTTTGCAGGTCTCTCATATGGTACATAAATGTTGTCCAAAGTTATGTCTTCTTGATCTATTGTGCCTTTAGCCAGTATGTAATTCCCTCTTTATCTTTTATGGTAGTTCTCATTCTGAAATCTATTTTATCAGAGATTAGCATTGTCACTCCTTCTTTTTTTGAGGTTGTAATTTGCTTGGAATATTTTTTTCCAGCCTTTTATTTAGAGTCTGTCTTTCTCTTCTGTTTTTAGATGTGTCTCTTGTAGGTAACATATTGATGCACTTTGGTTTGGGTTTTGGGTTTTTTGGGTTTTTTTAAATCCATTTTTCTACTCTTTTTCTCTTAATTGGTGCATTTATTCAATTCACATTAAGTATATTTATTGTCAGACAAGGTTTTACTTTTGTCATTTTGTTATGTTTCTTTCTCTGTTGTTTCTAGTTATTATGGTCCATGCACTTCCTTTGGAGTCTCTGTGTGGAGGATTTCACTTAAATTTCTCATAGTTCTGGTCTTATTCTCACAAATTCCTTAAGTTCATTTTTTTCTGCAAAGGATCTAATTTTTATTTTATAGTTGATGGAGAGCTTTGCTGGGTATAGGATTCTGGGTTGACAATTGTTTTCTTTCAACTTTCTTCTATATGTCATTCCATTGTCTTTTAGCTCACATGGTTTCTGCTAAAAAATCAGAACTTAATCTAATTGTTTCTGTGACCCAGGACATGGAAACATTTTGTAAAGGACCTGTCTATTGGATCCTGCTCTGGGTGATACTGCACTTTAAAACTGCAGGCCCTCAACCTGGCAGGCAGTGGTTCTGTTGCTGGCCAGGATGTGAGTGAACCTGGGGTGCCACAGCCTTTAGCAGATGCAGGGGAAGCAGAAGCTAGAAGACACTCTTGAGCCAGCCATGACACACGGGCATTTGCATCTTGCAGTAGAGTGAAGGTTAGGCCCCCCCAGCAAGCCTGTCTCATGAAAGGTTGAATTTTTTTAATTTTTTTTTATATGCTGGCTGGCCAGAATGTTGTTGTTTGGTTGGTTGGTTGGTTGGTTGTCTATTTGTTTGTTTTGCATCTATATTCATGAGAAATATTGGTCTGTAATTTTCTTTTTTGGTAATGTATTTGCCTGGTTTGGGTATTAGTCTTATGATAACTTCATAGAATAGCTGCAGGAGTATCCCTTCCTTTTCTATTTTAAAAATAATTTATGTACACTTGATGACAATTCATCTCTGAATATTTGGAAGAATTAAGGCCATGAAACTATCTGGGTCAGAGAGTGTTTTATTACCAGCTCAATGTCTTCTTTTGTGATGAATTTGTTCAAGCATTCTACATCTTTCCTTGCCAATCTAGGTGGGATGTGCATTTCAGGGAATTTGGCAATTTCCTGTAAGTTTTAAAATTTATCAGAGTATGCTGTTGCTGCTGTTATGTGTCATCAAGCTTACCTGTGACTCATAGTGGCCCCATGTACAATAGCTCTGCACCCAGCCCTATCCTGAGTTAATTTCATTAACTCAAACACACTTACACCCATTACCCCAGTTACTGAGTCGATCCATCCCATTCAGGATCTTCTTCTTTTGCCCTTTCCCTCTACCCTTTAAAGAAAGTTGTCCTCCTGCAAGGAGAGGTCCCTCCTGCTCAAAGTATGTGAGATGGAGCTCCAAAGTTTTTACTTCTAAAAATAAAAAAGAAGTCCTTGCTTCTAAGGAGCAGCTCAGTTTCACCCTATCCGGGGCATACTTGCTTGTTCTCTTAGTAGTCCGTGGTATGTTCAATACACTTCTCCAGCAATACAACTCAATGGCATTGATTCTTCTTCTATCATCTTCAGTTATTGTCCGGCTGTATGAAGCATAGCAAGCAATTACAAAGACCATGGCTGGGATAAGGTGCACCTTCGTCTCTAGACTGATTTTGTTGCTTTTTAGAACTCTGGAGAGGTCCTTGACAGCAGATTTTCTTAATGCAATTAATCTTTTAATATCCTGACTTCTGATGCCAAGAGTGTTGACTGTGGAACCAAGCAAGTTGAAATTGTTAACAATCTCATTCTTTTCTCCATCTATCATGATGTTGCCAATTGGCCTAGTGGTGAAAATCTTTGTTTTCTTAATGTTGAGCTCCAAGCTTTTCATAATATTCTGTTATGGTCCATTTAATTTAAGCAGAATATGTTGAGATGTAACCTCCATTATTTCTTATGTGAGTTATTTGTGTCTTCTTTTCCTTATGTTAAGTTTACCAAATGGTTTGTCTATTTTATCAAACCTTTTGAAGAATCACCTCTGGGTCTTCTTGATAGTTTCAATTGCTTTTCTGTTTTCAGTCTCATTGATTTCAGCTTTTGTCCTTATAGTTTCCTTTCTTCTAGAGGCTGAGAAGTTAAAATGTTCTTTTTCTATTTGATGAAGATGTTGAGTTAGGTCATTAATTTTGCTTCTTTCTTCCTTTTTCATGTGTTCCCTATTGTTGTACACTATCGTGTGAAGATCGCCTTAGCTGTTCCCAGAAGTTTTGATATGTTGCATTTTCTTTTTCCTTTGTTTTAAGGAACTTTTTATCACATTTTCTATTTCTACTATAACCCAATAGTGTCGTCGTTGTTGTTGTTGTTGTTGTTGATTGCCTTTGAGTCAAGCATGACTCATAGTGACCCTATGAACAAAAGGCCTGAAGCCCCTCTACAACTATCGACATTTATCAAAGAGTTTCCGGAGCCATGTTAGGAAGTGGATGCCATTCCTGCTTCCAATAGAGTTCTAGCAGGGTGTTATTTAGTTTCCATGTGAATGATTTGATAAACATTACCCTCTTATCATTAATTTCTTGTTTTATGGAATGGTGGTCTGAATATATACTTTCAATGTGGTTTTTTTTAATATTTTGATGCTTGCTTTGTATCCTAATATGTGATCAGTTCTGAAGAATGTACCATGTACATTTCAAAAGAAAGTGTATTGAGTTTTAGTTGGATACAGTTCCCCGAATACATCTACAAGGTCGAGTTGGCTGATTGTTTAGTTTAGATCTTCTGCATCTTTGTTAAGTTTCTTTTGAGTTGACCTATTCTTTGCTGAGAGTGGTGTGTTATAGTCTCCTACCACTCCTATAGTACTCTCTACTCTCTCTTTCTTACAGTCTCATAACTGTTGGATTGTTGTTCCTAATTTCTTGACTGTTGTTTCCAAAGGTGTTGATTGTTGATCCAACTTAAATTAATACCTTGGCAATGTCTATGTTTCTATATTTTTATTATGCTACTTATCGGTTCAGTTGTTAGGATTTAAACATCTTTCTGATATTCTCTGCTTTCAGTCAAGATTGATCTGATATTAACAATAATATTCTTCATTCCACAACCTCTACTGAATCCATTTTGAATTTCAGTCAATTTACTGTTAAAACCATTCTACTTGCATTTAGTATTAGTGGTGGTTGTTGTTGTTACTTGCCATCAAGTCATTTGCAACTCATGGTGACTCTATGTACAACAGCTCTGAGCCCTTCTCTATCCTGAGCCAAATTCATTGTCTCTGACACACCTACCACCGTTACCCCAGTCACTGAGTCAATCCAACTCATGAAGGGTCTTCCTCTCTTGCACTGTCCCTCTACCCTTCCAAGCATGGCATCTCTCTCCAAGGACAGGTCCCTTCTTACAACATGTCCAAAATATGTCAGACAAAGCTTCAGAAATTCCTGCCTCCAAGGACCAGCTGGTCTTACCCTCTCTAGGATGAACCTGTTTGTTCTTCTAGCAGACCATCGTTTATTCAATACGCTTCTCCAGCACCACAGTTCAAAGTCACCAATTTTCCTTCTATCAGCCCTAGTCACTGGCAACATTGCATGGTTCAAAATAGGGAAGAGATGTGTCCTGTCTCCATACCTTTTCACGCTATATGCAAAACAGATCATTCAGGAGGCTGGGCTCTATGAGAAGGAATGTGGCATCAGGATTGGAGGAAGACCCATTACGCAGACGACACAACGTTCCTTTCCAAAACTGAGGAGGACCTGAAGTGCTTAAATATGCATCCTTAAATATGGATTGAAGCTGAATGTCAAGAAAACAAAGATTCACACCATTAGGCCAGTTGGCAGCATGAAAATAGATGGTAAAGAGATTGAGATTGTCAACAGCTTTAGCTTCCTTGGCTCCACAATCAACACTCTTGATACCATCAGCCAGGAAATCAAAAGATGAATAGCATTGGGAAAGTCGCTGTCAGGGACCTCTCCAGAGTAGTGAAGAGCAACAATGTCAGTCTGGAAACTAAGGTGTGCCTAACTAGGCCATGGTCTTCATAATTACTTGCTATGCATCAGAAAGTTATTAATGTTATTGTATGAAAATTTCCAAATGCTGTTGATTCACCTTTCTTTCCAATAGGAGTAAATATGAATCTCTTCCAGTCAGTTGGTCACGTAACTTTCTTCCAAAAGTCTTGGTACAGACTAGTGTATACTTTCATAATTTCATCTGTTTGTTGAAAAATCTCAATACAGATCCATCAATTCCCTTATCCTAATTGTTTTGCTAATGCCTTCAGTGTAGGTGGATTCTTATGTCACTATCATTTGCTATTATCTTAAGCCACCTCCTATAACTTAAAGATATTCAAGCTGGATTCAGAAAGATCACAGAATGAGGGATATCAGTGCTGATGTTAAAAAGATCCAGAACTAAAGTAGAGAGTACCAGAAAGATGTTTACTTTTGTTTTTTGACTTTACAAAGACATTTGCCACACTGTGGATCATGATAGATTAAGGATAACATTGAGAAGAATGGGAATTTCAGAATAGTTAATGTGCTCATAAGAAACCTATGTTGTTGTTATGTGCCGTTGAGTCACTTGCCACTCATAGTGACCCTATGTACAACAGCCCTAAACCCTGCTTTATCCTGTGCCATTCGCACTGCCTCTGACATACCCATCCCGATTACCTCAGTCACTGAATCAATCTACCTCATAGAGGGCCTTCCCCTCTTGCGCCGTCCCTTCACCCTCCCAAGCATGATATCCCTCTCCAAGGACCTGTGCCTCCTTACAACATGTCCAAAGTATGTCAGACGAAGCCCCAGAATCCTTGCCTCCAAGGAGCAGCCTGGTTTAACCCTCTCCAGGATGAATCTGTTTGTTTTCTTGGCAGTCCATGGTACATTCAATACTCTTCTCCAGCACCACAGCTCAAAGGCATCAATTCTCCTTCTATCCTCCTTAGTCATTGTCCAACTCTCTGATGCAGAACAAGTGATTGGAAAGACCATAGCCTGTATCAGATGCACCTTAGTCTCCAGAGTAACACCATTGCTTTTAGTACCCTGGAGAGGTCCCTAACAGCAGACTTTCCCATCACAATATGTTTTTTTATTTCCTGGCTACTGGTACCAAGAGTGTTGACTGTTGAGTCAAGCAGACTAAAGTTGTTAACAATCTCAATCTCTTCACCATCCATCCTGATGCTGTCAATTGGTCCAGTGTTGAGAATCTTTGTCTTCTTAACATTGAGCCTCAATCCATATTGAAGGCTGCAGCCCTTGACCCTCTGAGGCAATATTTCAGGTCCTCTTAAGTTTCAGCAACTAGGGTTGTGTCATCTGCTTAACGCATACTGTTAATAGATC
>NW_006399785.1:8468267-8477750 GCF_000299155.1 Elephantulus edwardii
CTTGGTTTAAAATTAGGAAAAGTTTGTTTTGAAGTTATACTCTTTTACAGGACGTAATCAATTTATGCTGGGAGAAAGGATGAAAGTCACATAAGTGTTGAGGACTTTTGTTCACAGGGTCACTATGAGTCGCCTACAACTCAACAGCACTTAACAACAACAACATGCTGAGCAAATAATCTGAGAAGCTAGAAGATGTAAAGAAGAACACAGCACCAAAAATCATTAACAACCTGTGGTCTGACAGGGATGGTCATGCCTTGAAATTGATAAGGAACTTGCTTCTAAAATCTTCAACCCAAAAGAAATTCTTAGAGAATCTTGGAGAAAGACAGGAATCTTTTAAGAGTCTTATTATATCTCAAGGTCTGTACTAATAAAAGAAGTGTATGATGGCACAGGATAGAGTAGCAGAATCAGTGACTAGAATAAGAAGACTGGCAGATGGCAGTAGTGGTAACTCACGGGCCCATGGACAGAGAAAGCTGGACGTCTTTGGGCAGGAGACATGCTAAGGAAGAAGTGTGCCTCTGTGACCTGTTGGCGGAACTAAAAGACCTGTAACACTTTCTAAACCAGGCAGAGCCTTGAAAGCACAGGCAGGGTCCATGACATCCCAGTGGCTAATATGAAGCCATCCTTTGGACAGAGTGGCAGTAGCCAAATGTAGAGTTGATAGGGCCATGAACAGCTGAGAGAAAGGCCTGCCAACATGACCAAAGGCAACCAGGGAGCTGTGTAGGCTGAAATCTCTCCTGATTAATGAGCTGCATTCTACCTTCTGAGTTGTATCCTTTCACTTCCAAGTTGGTTCTGACTGCAGGAAGTATTCAGTTACTTCCCAATAAATCATTGGATTGTAAGTACAGTCTTTGTGTTCTATGAGATGTTGCAGTGAATCACTGAACCCAGTGGGAAAAGAAGAATACTGAGGGAAGAAAATCGTGGAGCAGCTTTGAGAGGGTGGAAATCCAGGACACCTTTAAATTCTACCTCATGAGAACCAGCTCTGTGTTGCTTTTTATTAAAGAAAGTATTCTTTTAGAATGGTTTCTCTGTTCTTGGATTCCATTCATATTCACTGAGTAAATGTTACTAAGTATTTACTCTGTGACATGATCTAGATGGTGGAGAATCATCTACCAGCAGTCAGGAAATCAAAATACATATCACATTGGGAAAATATGCTGTCAAGGATCTATCCAGATTACTAAAAGTACTAGCGAGCAATGATGTCAGCTTAAAGACTAAGGTGCAATACTCTTGTTTCTCTTAAGAGCAAATAAATATTTTGCCTTTTACTAAAAAAAAAAAAAAAAGACAGAGGTGCACCTGATCTAAGCCATGGTCTTCTCAATTGCTAAAGTTTGACAGCAATTAAGGATGGCAGAAGAAGAGTAGATGCCTTTTAATTGTGGTGTTGAAGAAGAGTAATGAATATTTCATGGACTTCTAAAAGAACAAACAAGTCTATCTATTTAGAGGAAATGCAACCATGGTGAAGCTCCTTCTTATGTGCTTTGGGCATGTTGTTAGGAAGGGTTAGTCCTTGGAGAAGGGCATTATGCTTAGAAAGGTGGAAGTCAGCACAGGAGAGGAAGACCTTCTATGAGATGGACTGATACAGTGACTGTAGCAATGGGCTCAGGTGAGTCGGAGGCTGTGGGGGTGGTACAGTGTAGGGCAGGTTTTAAACCCATTATTCATAAGGTCATACTTGATTCAACAGCACATAGTAAGAACAAGAACATGATCTAGGTAAGTGAGTGCTGGTGGCTTAGTGGGTGAGGAGTTATGCTGGCAATACAAAGACAGGTGGTTCAAATTCCACTGGAGAAAGACAAACAATATCTTCCTGTGTAATTTTCAGCCTTTGAAAACTGACAAGAAAGTCAAATACAAGTTCTGACTTGACGGCAATATGAAGGAGTATGTGATATTCTAGGTACTGTGGACACAAACAAGGCTCTGTCTAGACATACTTTATCTTTTACTGTAGGGAATCAGGCAATAAAGGGAGAAACAAAAGAGATGTGATACGTTCAGATAGTTGGAAGCAAAAACAGTAGTCGTACAGAGAGTGACCGGGAAGACATCATATTCTGGTAGTCCATATTTCTGAACAGAAGATGAGACCTGAAAGATGAGAAGAAACAGCTGGATTACTGTATACATATCTAAAATATAAGATCCTTCACTAGAAAACTTTTATTATTTATTCCTTAGTTTTTTAACTGATAATACCTTAAATTCAAATTTTCTTACAAGAAAATGCTGTTGTTAGGTGCTATCAAGTTGAGTGAGTCTTATAGTGATCCTGTGAACAACAGACCTAAATCTTGCCCTTTCATGCCCCATCCTCACCAACTCTGATATTCTGAAGCCTATTACAGTCATTGTGTCAGTCCATCTCATTGAGAACCTTATATTCTTTCTCTAACCTTCCTCGGTTCCCAGGATGATATCTTTTTGTTGTTGTTCTTTTGTCAGTCAATGGGATGTTCAGCACTAATCTCCAACAGTACAGTTCAAAGGCCTCAATTCTACTTCTGTCATCCTTATGTCATATGGTCTAGTTCTCAGATGCACAGCAAGTGATTGAAAAGACCACAGCCTGAATCTGACACACCTTAGTCCTAAGACTGGCTTTGTTCTTCTTCAATTATTTGGAGAAATCTCTAACTGCAGACTTCCCCAGTGTAATATGTGTCCTGATTTCCTGATTGCTAATAGCGAAAGTGTTAATTGTGGGTTTATGTTACATGAAGTTGTTGACAATTTCAATCTTTTCTCCATCTATCATTATGTTGCCTATTGATCCAGTAGTAAGAATCTCTGACTTAACATTGAGATGTAATCCATATTGAAGGCTGTACTTTTTATCCTCTGTGATAAGTGCTTCAGTTTCACACTTTCAGCAAGTAAGGTTATATCATCTGCATAACACAGGTTATTGATGAGTCTTCCTCCAATCCTGATGCCACATTTCACTTCATAGAGTCCAGCTTCTCAAATAATTTGCTTGGCACACAAATTAAATAGGCATGGAGATAGAATAAAACCCTGATAACACTCCCTTCTTAATTTGAAACCATGTAGTATTCCCTTGTGCTGTTCACACAACAGCCTCCTTGTCTAGGTGTAGGTTTGCGTGAGCAGAATTAAGTTCTCTGCAATTTCCCTTCATCTCAATGTTAGCTATAACTTGTTATGATAAACACAGTCAAATGCCTTTTCATTGTCAATAAGACATAAATAGACATTCATCTGGCATTGTTTACTTTCAGCCAGAACCCATCTGATATCAGCAAGGTTATCACTGGTACCATGACCTCTTCTAAACTTAAACTTCTGGCAGTTCCCTATCTATAGCATTTTTTAATAATCTTCAGCAGTATTTTGCTTGAATGTGATATCAATGATACTGTTTGATAATTTCCACATTCTGTTGGATCACCTTTCTTGGGAAAAGGAACACATATGGACTTCTTCCAATCTGTTGAACAGACAGCTGCCCTCCAAATTACCTGCCATACACTGGTGAATACATCCAGGGTTGCCTCTGTTAATTGAAACAACTCAATTCGTATCCCATTGATTCCTGGCACCTTATGTTTTGCCTTCAATGAAGCTTCCACTTTCTCCTTCATCATCATTGGCTTCTGCTTATTTGGTACTTCCTAAAAATTTTTAGTGTCAGTCAGTTGTTTTTGGCACAGAGATGCTGTGTATTTGTTCCATCTTCATTTAATGCTTTCTGGGTTGTTCAATATATTGTCCATAGCACCTTTCAATATTGTGTGACTTGAGGTTTAAATTTTATTTTCAGTTCTTTCTGCTTGAGAAATGCAGAGTGAGTTCTTCCCTATTTATTCTCAAATTTCATCTTTCTGCATACTCCATTATAATAGTTTGCTTTGTCTTCCCAAGGTGCCTTTTGAAATCAGAACTCAGCTCTTTTACTCAGCATGTTTTCCCTTTGTTTTGGCTTCTCAATAAGCTAGTGTAATTTTTAGAGTCTCTTCCGACATCCATTTTTGTTTTTCCTTTTTCCTTTGTTTTTGTAATGACCTTTCACTTTCTTCATGGGTGATATCCTTGATATCATCCCATAACTCATATGGTCTTCAGTGGGCAGGCTTTTGTGATTAAAAGTTTGTTGAGGCCTACCTGAGACTCTCTTGTTTAAAGCAGTTGGATTCTTAAAGGTAGGTCATTTTACTTAATTAACAATCATGTGTAAGTTTTTTGGTCATTTTGATTGAATTAACAGTCAGTTATGGGCTAGAAACCTCTTCTGTGAACCAATTAGGATCCCATGGGCTGGCCTTTGTGATTAAAAGTTGGTTGCGCCTAGGGCCTGTGGCCTGAGAGTCAGATATAAAGACTCATTTGCTATTAAATTTACAAACTAAATTGCCAGTTTATTGTATTGGGGGAGAAGATTGTTCTAATTGGCAGCACTTGTCTATCAGTCTGCTGTACTAAGATATTTGTGGGTTGCTGTGATATTAAAACCTATGCTACAGGTGAAGTGTTGATCAGAACAGAGCAAGGAAACACTGCATGGTTCAAAATAGGGAAAGGTATACACCAGGGATGTGTCCTATCTCCATAACTTTTCAATGTATATGCAGAACAGATTATTCAGGAGGCTGGGCTCTATGAGGAGAAATGTGGCATTAGGATTGGAGGAAGACTCATCAACAATCTGCATTAGGCAGATGACACATCCCTGCTTGCTGAAACTGAGGAAAACCTGAAGTACTTTTTTGCAGGAGGTCAAGGGCTATAGCCTTCAATATGGATTGAGGCTCACCATCAAGAAAACAAAGATTATTACCACTAGGCCAGTTGACAGCATTATGATAGATGGTGAAGAGATTGAGATTGGTACCAGCAGCCAGGAAATCAAGAGATGAATTGCAATGGGTAAGTCTGCTGTCAGAGACTTCTCCAAATTACTGAAGAGCAACAATGTCAGCCTGGAGACTAAGGTGCACCAGATCCAGGCCATAGTCTTTCCAATTACTTCTTATGCATCAGAAAGCTGGACAATGACTAGGGATGATAGAAGGAGAAGTGATGCCTTTGAACTGTGGTGCTAGAGTATTGAATAAAACATGGACTATTAGAACAAACATGTTTATCCTAGAGAGGGAAAAACCAGGCTGCTCCTTGGATTCTGAAGCTTTGTCTGGCATACTTTGGACATGTTGAAAGGCAGGACCAGTCCTTGGAAAGGGACGTCATGCTTGAGAGGGTGGAGGGACAGCACAAGAGAGAAAGACACTTGATGAGATTAATTTGATTCAATGACTGGGGTAATGCAGTAAGTGTGTCAGAGACAATGAGACTGGCACAGGATAGAGCAGGGTTTAGGGCTATTGTACATAGGGTTGCTATGAGTTACAGGCAACTCAACTGCACATAACAATAACAACAACAAGATGTCACTGGTATGTCAAATGCCACAAGGGTTACCAATGATGGACATGTTTTAGAAGAGCTCCCAAATGACTAGGAAGCAGGATTGGCATCAACTTATTCAATACAGGCTTCTGAAAACCTTATGAACAGTAGAGGAATACGCATGGTTATTGTTGTTAGTTGCAGTCAAATCAGTTCCATCTTGTAGTCACAATGAACAGGTAGGTATGTCTTGGAGATGGGGCAGCCAGAATGCTCTTTGGAAGCAAGAATGATGAGGCTTCACCTCATATACTTTGAACATGTTGCTAGGAGGTGCTATTCCTTGGAAAAGGGACATGATGCTGGAAGGGTGGAGGGTCAGTGAAGGAGAGGAAGGCCCTCAACCAGGTAGACTGATATTGTGACCGCTGCAATGGGCTCTTGTGTGTCAGGAAGTGTGAGGCTCAGGAGAGAACAGAGTTCCAATCTGTTGTTCACAGGGTCCCTATCAGTCATGCCCGACTCAACGGCATCTAACAACAACATACAAAATTTTAATGAATTAGAGGCAAAGGATGATGATCAGTTAATGTGGATTGTATTTATTTGTAATTCTTCATGGAATAAATGAGTCTGGTTCTGGATGTCCCAGGTGTAAGGATCTTTGCATGAGCCTATCAAGCTTAATTTTACTCTCAGGTTTTCTTCTAGGGATTTCACTAGTTCAAAGTCTAGGAAATTGCTAGGCCTCCTAAGAAATATGCTTAAAAGGTTTTCCCCAAACCCCTCAGGGTTTTGTCCTAAATTTCTACCCCAGAGAATGTTGTTGCCTTTGTCCAGGTTGACTGATATTTCCTGGGTAACAAGGTGAAATAAGTCTTACCTGGTCTCAAGCTGTAGTCTGTCCTGTGATTGGTGTGTACCTTGTAGAGAGTGGTCAAAAGGCTATGCAAATGAAGCAAATTATAGCCCTATTGTGTCTATAATGCAAATGAAGTGTTGGAGGCTATAAGAGGTGAGAATAGCACACTATCAAATTGAGAGTATATTTTTATAAGCAGCCAGTCTCAAGAGTTGAGAAGACAAAAAGAAGCAAGAATCAAAGAAAGAAGAATCAGAAACAGAGAGGATATAAGAGTCTGTAACACAGGTCAGAAAATGAAACACTGAAGACAGTGAAAGGCCCAGAAGGAGCCCCACAGCTGAACTAGTTACAACAGGCTTAGAAGGGGCCCAGTGGCAAAGAATGTTGAAAGGAGATTGCCCTGAGGGAGCCAAGAGGAGTCTTCCACCACCAATAGGAGCTGAGAGAGCTGCCCTGCCCTAAAGAAAGGAGCCTTTGCCTGCTTTCTTCATGATCTTGACTTGTACACAGTTAACTCTAATAAACCACTTAACTATAAGCATGGTCTATGAGTGCTGTGGAAGAAACACCTGGTTTAAAAATTGGTTTTACAAAACAACTATATCATCTCACCCCTGTAAGAACAGCAAAATTTAACAGAACAGCAATTTTGGCAAGGTTGCGGACCAACTGGATCCCTTATTCACTGTTGGTGGGAGTGTAAAATGGTGCAACCACTATGGAAGGCTGTATGACACTTTCTCAAAAAGTTGCAAATAGAAATACCATTTGACCTAGCAATTCCACTACTGGGAATTTACCCTAAAGAAACCATAACCGCCACCCGAGTAGATATATGCACACCCATGTTTATTGCAGCTTTGTTCACAATAGCAAAGAGCTGGAAACAACCCAAGTGCCCATCAACAAATGAATGGATAGAATCGGGGTTGATGGAAGACAGAGAAGGAGGGGAGGAATGGTGTATACAGCATTGAACCAGATGAGGGACAAAGCTGTTTAAAAGGGATATATGATTGGGTATTGTTGTCATGACAGGAGTCCAGCATGAAGGCTGCAAAGTGGAGTGGACTTGGGGGGAGGGCTTGTATAACAATGAAAGAGTTTTTCTTTTACTTTTCAAGGAGAAAAGTGAATTGGAGGGAAGAGGTGGGCTGGGAGAAAAGTGCAACAATGAAATGACTGGAAACTCTAAGTCTCTGTAAACTTTCATTAAATTTAATTTTTTTAAAAAGGAAAGGAAAAAAATTGGTTTTAAAAAGAAAAGAAATCTTGCAGAATGTAGGCATGCCTGACCACCAGCTCAGGGAGGTGGCCATTGTCTTGGTCATTATCTCTCTAGAAATCAGACAAATTATGATGTAACTACAAGTGCAACTACTGCTCATATTAGTAATAGCCCTGCCCCTTTAGAGCCCTCTCAGCTGACATTCATCACATCTCCTGACTTCCTCCAATGAGACTGTTATGTACCTATGAACCTGAACGACTCATAGCTTATCCTTCAGTGGGGTTTCAGAGAGGGTAAGTCACAGGGGAGAAGATTGTCCATCCTTCTCCAGTGAAGCACCTGGTGGATTCAACCTACCTACCTACCTTTGCATTGACAGCATAAATTCTGAACGATTAAGGCGTAAGATCTCCCCAAGTCAATATTAGTAGCCTAATACCACACCCACTCCTATAGAGTGGATTTAACTAGCAGTGTTAAACCTTGAATATCCAAGGCCACAAATCGTGACACTAGCACTCATCTATCTGTCAGTTTATGATACTGTTGTGGGTTGTGTTTTGCGGTAGTGCTGGAAGCTCTTTCCCCAGTATTTTAAATATCACCAGGGTCACCCACAATGGACAGGTTTGAGCTAAGCTTCCAGACTAAGAAGCAGGGCAGGTCATGATGTTGTTGTTAGGTGATGTTGAGTTAAGTGTGACCTGTAATGACCCTATGAAGAAGAGACCTGAACCCTTTCCTATATTATGCCATTCTCACACTTCCTAACACACCACAGCCCACTGCGGCAATCACTGTGTCAATCTACCTGGTTGAGGGTATTCCTCTCCATCACCAACCCTCTGCCTTTGCAAGCATTATGTCTCTCTCCAAGGAATTGCTACCCCTAACAGCATATCCAAAGTATGTGAGGCAAAGCTTTATCATCTTTGCCTCCAAGGAGCACTCTGGCTGCACTCTCCCCAAAACATATTTCTTTGTTCTTTCTGCAGTCCGTAGGATGTTCCGTATTCTTCTCCAACACCACAGCTCAAAGACAGCAATTCTTCTGCTGTCATCCTTACTCATTGTTCAGCTCTCAGATACATAGCAAGTGATCAGAAAGACCATAACCATCTGAATATCTTCTTTGGTGAAGTGTCTGTTCATATCTTGAGCCCATTTTTCAACTGGGCTGTTTACCTTTATCTTGTTGTGGCACTCGAGTATTCTATAAATTCTAGATATAAATCCCTTATCAGACATGTCATTGCCAAATATATTTTCCCAGTCTGTGGCTTCCCTTTTTACCCTGTTGGCGAAATTTTTGGATGTTAGTCTTAGAAGGTCCCATTGATCTATTTGATCCTCTCCTGGTTATAGGTTTTTCAGGATGCTTGAAAGACTGTTTATGTTGTGGATTAGGGCTTGTAGAATTTGTCGAAGCTTTTCTCTAAGGAAGTTCATCGTCCTTTGTTTTAGTCCTAAGACCTTGATCCACTTTGAGTTAGTTTTTGTAGATGGAATGAGGTGTGAATCTTGCTTGAGTTTTTACATGAAGAAGTGTTCAAAATTCCTAGCTCTAAGAGAGATGCAAATCAAAACAACTATGAGATATCATCTTACCCCTGTAAGAATAGCAAAATTCAACAGAGCAGCAAGCAACAACTGCTGGTGAGATTGTGAAGAAACTGGAACCCTTATTCTTTGTTCATAGGAGTGTAAAATGGTGCAACCACTTTGGAAGGCAATATGGTGCTTTCTCCAAAAGTTGGAAATAGAAATATCATTTGACCCACCAGTTCTACTACTGGGAATATACCCTAAAGAAAACAGAACTGCCACCCAAGCAGATATATGCACATCCATGTTTATTGCTGCTTTGTTCATAATAGCAAAGAGTTGGAAACAACCCAAGTGCCCATCAACAAATGAATGGATAGAGTTTTGCTATATTCACACAATGGAATACTATGCTGCACTGAAAAAGAAA
>NW_006399785.1:8478360-8479815 GCF_000299155.1 Elephantulus edwardii
TGTTGACTGTGGATTCAAGCAAGAGAAAGTTGTTGACAGTTTCAATCGTTTCTCCATCTATCATGATGTTGCCTATTGGTCCAGTAGTAGAATTTCTATTTTCTTGATGTTGATACGCAATCTATCTAGAAGGCTGTATTCTTTGATCTTCTGCAACAAGTGTTTCATGTCCCCCTCACTTTCAGTAAGCAAGGTTGTGTCATCTGTATTAAGCAGGTTATTAATGAGTCTTTCTCCAACTTGATTCCACAGCACATTCTTCTTCATGGAGTCCAGCTTCTTGAATAATTTTCTCAACAAAAATATTGAATAGGTGTGAAGGACAACACAACCCTGATGTACTCCCTTCTTAATTTTAAACCATGTAATGTTCCCTGGCTCTGTTTGCACAAAGCCTACGTCTTAGGTATAAGTGCTAGGGCATTCCATTCTTCTCAATATTAGCTATAACTTGTGATGATCCATGAAGTTCAATGCCTTTGCATAGTCAATAAAGCATAAATAGACATTCTTCTGGTATTTACTTTCAGCCAGGATCCTTCTGACATCAAACTCTATAAATAGTAGGGGAATACCTCTAGTTGTATATTAGAGGTAGAGTCCAGCTTGGAAATATCTCGAAATGAGGAAAAATAATGGCAAGCATCCTTTAATAATTGAAACATGAAATGTATGTAGCTTGAATGTTGTAAAACTAGAAATTGTGAAAAATTAATGGAACACATGAACATTAACATTCTAGATATTAGTGAGGTGAGATGAGATGTGATGAGATGAGATGAGATGAGATGAGATGACATGAGATGAGATGACATGAGATGAGAAGTTCAACATCAGGATCCAAAATCAGACCAGAGGTTGATTGTGGAACAGATGATCAACTTGTCAAGTTCAAATTTTCAGTTTTCAGTTAAAAAAATCCACAAGAACCAAAATATGACTCTGTATCCAAACTGAATTTTTAAAAACCTTATTAAGAATAAATTTGGTGCAAAAGAAGATGAAAGGGATATCTTTGCTGACATCAAAGTGGAATACCGGAAAGTTGTTGCCTTGTGTTTCCTTGATTGTGCAAAGACATTTGAATGAATCATGACAAATTATGGCTCTCACTGACAAGAATGGAAATTCCAGAACAATCAAGAAACTGTTGTCTGAACAGAACTAGGAATACAGAGTCGTTCTACCAAAATAATTGTTTGATGTGAAGCCGTTTCAGAGCTAATATATGATCAAGAATCAATAGTACTGAAGGAAGAAGTACAAGGTACACTAAAGCTATTGCCAAAAATTGAGGTGCCAAGAATTGATGTGTTTCAGGAAACAGGTCCAGCCCAGCACATAGCTAGCACTGACAAGAATGGAAATTCCAGAACAATCAAGAAACTGTTGTCTGAACAAAACTAGGGAACACTACATAGTTTAAAATCACAAAAGGTGTGTGTCAGAGTTGTA
>NW_006399785.1:8480890-8482790 GCF_000299155.1 Elephantulus edwardii
TAGGGCTGTTGTACATAGGGTCGCTATGAATTGCAGGTGACTTGACAGCACCTAGCCACAACAATAATAATATCCTTATTTATTGTTCAGGTATAAGTAATATGTTGTTGTGGTTAGGTGCTGCCAAGCCAAAAACAACTCATAGCAACCCTATGAACAAAATATCTAAAACCCGTTCTATCCTGCACCATCCCCACACTTCCTAACACACAAGAGTTGCAGCAGTCACCATGCCAATCCACCTGGTTAAGGGTCTTCCCTTCCTTTCCTACAATGGACTTGAGCATAAAAGAGATTATAAAGAGCAGGGCAAGGTTCAGATATTTCTCGTAGGGCCACTATGGGTGGTAGTTTACTCTATGGAACCCAACAACAAATACTTACTGGAGGAAATTGTTCATATTTCTCCTGAGGATAAGGGGGTAGATTAAAAGTGTTAACCTTCAGTGGCAGCATATGTAAAGTCGGCCAAAACTGAGAGAGTAAAGCAAAAACAAGTTTGACATTAATACTCTGTCCTTTGCCATCTTACCAGGCATCTTTTTTAATGCTTTCACATTTTCCTTTTTAAATCCCTAGATAGACTAGAGCATCAAGAAGACAAAACAAAGGGAAGAGATGAAGAAGTAAAAGAGATGACTAAATTTCAAGGACATATTTAGAGGACACAGCAAGATATTTTAAGTAAATGTGCAAAGATTTGGAGTTATAAAATAAAAAGTGAAGGTCTCACTTTTCATTTCACAAGCTGAAGGAGCTGAAGAACAAATTAAAGCCTTGAGTAAAAACACTGGAGGATGTCATGGTCAAAATCTTGAATGATCCAGGAAGCATCAAAAGAAGATTGAAGGAATACAGAGTCACTGCACCAAAAAGAATTGTTCTGACACAGAACCATCTCAGGAAGTAGCACACCACCAAGAAACAATGGTCATAAAGAAGTTCAAGCTGCACTGAAGGCACTGGCAAAATAAAACCCCAGGAATTTATGGAATATCAATTGACACATTTCAACAAACAGATGCAACCCTGGGCATGCTTACCAATCTATGGCAGGAAAACTGGAAGGGGACTACCTGACCAACTAACTGGAAGAGGTCCATTTTTATGCCCATTCCCAAATGATAATCCAACAGAATGTGGAAATTGTTGATTAATATCATTACTATGACACGGAAGCAAATTTTTTGCTGTAGATTGTTAAAACGTGCCTAGAACAGCACATCAGCAGAAAGTTTCCAGAAATTAAAGTCAATTTGGAAGAGACCCTGGTACAGGGATGCCAGATGGATTTTGGCAGAAAGTAGAGAATACCAAAATGATATCTGTGTTTCATTGACTCTGCAAAGGCATTTATCTATGTAGACCACAATGAATTATCACTAACATTGATGTTTAAATGCAACTCATTTTGAAGGCTGTAGTCTTTAATCTTCTGCAGCATATGTTTCAAGTCCTCCTCACTTTCAACAAGAAAGGTTGTGTCATCTGCATAATATAGATTATGCTTACAGATTATCCAAGAGGCTGGGCTCTATGAGGAGAAATGTGGCATCAGGATTGGAGGAAGATCTATCAACGATCTGCATTATGCAGATGACACAACCCTGCTTGCTGAAACTGAGGAGGACCTGAAGCGCTTGGTGCAGGGGGTCAAGGACTGCAGCCTCCAATATGGATTGAGGCTCAATATCAAGAAGAAAAGATTCTCACCACTGGACCAATTGGCAGCATCTGTATGGATGGTGAAGAGATGGAGATTGTTCACAGCTTTAGTTTGCTTGGCTCCACAGTCAACATTCTTGGCACCAGAAGCCAGGATATTTAAAGACATATTGCGATAGGAAAGTCTGCTGTTATGGACCTCTCCAAAGTACTGAAGGGCAACAGTGTCTCTCTG
>NW_006399785.1:8483161-8485484 GCF_000299155.1 Elephantulus edwardii
GGGATGGGTGTATCGGAGACAGTGCGATTGGCACAGGACCGAGCAGAGATTAGGGCTGTTGTACATAGGGTTGCTATGAGTCCCAAGCAACTCAACAGCACATAACAACTACAGCAACAATGCTCATACAACCCCTATACCTAGGCCAAGAAGCTGGTATAGCTCTGTTGTCTGAACAGAGCAAGGAGATATATTATGGTTTAAAATCAGAAAAGTCATGCATCAGGTTTTTATCCCTTCTCCATACCTATTCAATCTATATGCTGAGTAAATAATCTGAGAAGCCGAACTTTTTGAAATAGGATGTGGCATCAGGACAGGAGGAAGACACATCAACAACCTGTGTTGCCCAGATAACACAACCTCTCAAGGGTAGAAATGTCTTAGACATGAATAATTCTATGACAACACGAATGTTCTTCACCAATCTGTAAAAGCTTTCTTCTTTTCTGACATAGACACTCGAGAAGAAAAGCTCCAAAACCAACTAATTCAAATACAAAAAAGTCAAGAGCAGAGACAATGAAGTGTATGTAAGCCAAGATATTAATATAGACCTTCAACAATAACCAACCACAAAAAGACAAAACAAAGTGTTTAAATAAAATAGTGATATCAAATCACCCGTTTTACAACTACAGTGCCACCCCCTGCACTATAGACTTGCATTCCTTTAACATTGCTGCAATTGCTAAATTACCAAATTTACTGTTTTATAATAAGAAAGCTTTCAGAAATCAAACCACGGTTCTTAAAGCAGACATTCAGTTGGCTTCATGTCATGACTGGAATCCGTGTTACTGGCCCAAATGGCTATTTTCCCCCACCCTTGTCAAAACACTTAATCACATAAGTTATTTTAATAAAATGTACTAATTAGTAATAATTGTCTTTATTCTATTTTTTAAGTGTTTTAGAAAAGAAAATTATTCTGCTAATATTTTCTAATTGTGTGCAGCTTATAAACCCAGGTTTAATTTGAAGCTAGTGGATGTAGTCTTCCAAGGGTTGGAAAAAATCACCTTTGTGGTTGGATTTTTCCATGTATTTCAAGCCAGTCATCTTTCTTTTCAAGTGAGATGGCTGATAAAAAATTTATTTTTTTAGTGCCTTGGCAATATTAAATATTTTCCATTTAAGCTCTAAAACAGCTGTACTATGAAATCCCGAATTTTTCAAGCAAGTTATCCAGCATGTCAGAATTTTTTAGTAAAACAAACAATTTAAAATTAATCTCTCATGTATTGTATAAATGAAAATTCAATATAGTCACTGTATAACCAGTTAATAGAAGAGCAAATGCAAGGCAGATAAGGTAGATTACCATATATGGCTCTGAAACTGTCTCAGCTATCTGGGAGTCGGGGAAAAAAAGAAATATCAAACCGCCAGATGCTTCCAAGTGCTCTTTATTTTTTTAAAAAAATTCTTTTTATTCATTTATTCATTCAAAGTTTATTGAGTGCTTGATTTATATATAATGCACTATTAGAAATATTACGTTAGTGTTCTGTAGAAAAAAGAGGGCTTGGGTTTGGGGTTTTTTTTATACCTTTGAGTTATGGTGCTGGAGAAGAGTGTCCAACATCCTGTGGACTGCCAGGAGAACAAACAGGTCATCCCTGGAGAGGGTGAAACCAAGCTGCTCAGTGACTGGAGAAATGAGTGGGATTGGGTCCGTTGCAAACTATGAGATTGGCTCAGGATAGGGCAGAGTTCAGAGCTGTTGTACATAGGGTCACTATGAGTCGTAAGTGACTTGATGGCACATAACAACAACATTCCTCTCCTAGGAAATAAAATAATCTAGGGTTATGAAGAGGCACTCTGGTGGTGTGGTGAGTTAAAGGATGGACAGCTAACAAAGTTAAGTGTTAGGCTGTGAACAGAAACTCACCAGCCTATTTTAGTTAGAAAGATGGAGTAATCTGTATCTATAAAGATAAGAGCATCAAAAATACGATTGCTGTTGTTGTTAAGTGTCATCAAGTGAACTAGGATTCACATTTTTCATAAACAATGAATCTAATCCTGCCCTAACCTGTGCCATCCTCATCATCTCTCTAGATTACATTATCTCTCTAGATTATCTCTCTGACTCTCTCTAGATTACCATTAGCTATCTTGTCGATCTGAGAGTGGGGTGGAGCTCCCCTATTAAAACAAGCTTGGAAGCAGGAGTGGTATCTACTTCCATAATAGCTTGCCACTGGAAACCCTATGAACCTGGAGAGAGGATGAAAGACACCCAATGGTCGAGGACTCTCCTCCATAGGGTGGCTATGAGTCGCCTGTGACTTGATGGCACTTAACAACAACAACA